>NW_022947123.1:0-302 GCF_012274545.1 Fukomys damarensis | reverse complement strand
TTTTTTTACATTTTCCACATGTTATAATGATCTACATACCTTTGTTTGTAATTACCAAAGACAAGTATGTGTGGAGAAATCAGTGCCATCTGGAAATAGTTTCATTCCTGCATTAAGGACATCATAAGTGTTCCGATTAGGTTTTGTCAGCTAAGAAAAAAATGAAAATAATGGCATCTTTAAAACCTTTTAAAATAAATGCTAAATACATAGTGCATGTCTGAAAGAGACACATAGTGAGACGATTAAAGAGAGGAGAAGAAAATACAAACAATAACAGATAAAGAGATAGTAAAGTCAGA
>NW_022947122.1:0-206 GCF_012274545.1 Fukomys damarensis | reverse complement strand
AATGTCCCCACTGTGGATTTCATCAACCAAGAGCACTAGAATAAGTAGTTTATCTTTGATAAAATATTCTGATTTTACTCTTTAATACTTTTTCCACTTCAGCATATACTGAAACATTCTAGTTCTGTCCTGACCCATTAAATGTCACTGTATTCTTTATGTAAAGAATGTGATAAACAATCTTATATTTAACTTCCATATAAATG
>NW_022947121.1:0-1153 GCF_012274545.1 Fukomys damarensis | reverse complement strand
CCATGAGCCAGGTGAATCTCTCCTCCTTTAAATTGTAAGTATTGGGTATTTGGAAAGCTAATACAATTACTGTACTCTTGTAATAAAGTCTGAATTTAGAAAGTGTGAGTCCTTCCACCTTTGTTCTTTTCAGAATTGTTGTGGCTTTCCAGGGTCTCTAGAGATACCATGTCAATTTAGGATGGTTCTTATTTCCTCAAATAAAATGTCACTGGGATTTGATCTCCAAAGTATTTTTTTTATTTGATTGCAGGTGAAGTTGTTTTCTTAGTTTCCTTTTTGGATTATTAGTCTGTAAAATGCAACTGATTTTTGAATGTTGCTACTTTGCTGAATTTGTTTACAGTATTCTAACAGGGTATTTGTAGAATCTGTATGTAAGATCATATCTGTGAACAGATTCCTCTCCTATTTGGATGACTTTTCTTTTCTTGCTTAATTGTTCTAATTAAAACTTCCAGTATAGTGTTAAATAGAAGTAGTGAAAGCAGACTTTCTTGCTGTTTTTCTCTGTCTTGGTGGAAAAGCTTCTAGTTTAGTTGTCCCCTACCCTGCCCCCAAATCCTTGCCCATGTTAGGCAAGCACTGCACCTCTGAGCTAATTCCCAGACCCAGGTTTCCACACTGAGTGTGATGTTTACCATGGGCTTCTCATAACAGGTTTTATTATGCTGAAGTAATTTCCTTCTCATTTTAGTGTGTTGAGTGGTTTTCCTAACCAAGCAAGTGTATTGAATTTTGTCAAATACTTTCTCTGCCTCAGTTGAGATGATCACGGGTTTTTTTCTTCCCTTCAGTCTTAATGTGGTATATCACACTGATTTTCATATGTTGAATTATCATCTCATTTCAAGAATAATCTCATTTGGTCATGTGTATAATCCTTTTAATGTGCTCCTGAATTTGATTTGCTGTTGTTTCATTGAGGATTTTTCCATCAGTGTTCGTAGATACATTGGTCTGTGGTTTTCTTGTGGTGTCTTTATCTGGCTTTGGTAATGGTTTAATTGCCTCATAGTTGAATTAGGGCAGGTTCCCTTCTCTTCAGAAGAAAATTTTGAGAAGGTTTGATGCCAGTTCTTTTTTTAGTATTTGTTTTGTTTTGTTTTTTTGGTAACAGGGATCAAACTTGGGCCCTTGTGCTTGCAAGGCA
>NW_022947120.1:0-802 GCF_012274545.1 Fukomys damarensis | reverse complement strand
TATATATGATAGTCTCTGTTTCATTGATTTTAGAAATGTTGTAACAGAAATGTCAGACCAGACCATCGAGTGAGATTCAAGGTGAGGGGCTGGCCGGAGGGTGGTAGAGAGGCATGAAACATGGAAGAGAATAGAGCATGCTCCATTGTGATTTAGCTACTAAGGGTGCCTGTAGGGTTAAACTTGTGAATGTCTATGACTTGGATTTACTCTGATACAAAGTGAAGACTAATAAAAATTAAGAATAATACCTTACCTAATGTCATGTACATAAGGCCAAGAAAGAGATTTCATATGGAGAAAGTATTAGTAAGTCCTGAGGTTCCAGAAAAGACTGGCAATTAACATGGTTGACTATGCACATACAAATAAATCATGAGTAGTCAGTTTTAAAGTAGAGGTCTTAGTTAATAGATTAAAAGAAATTCTGAATTTGAAAAATAGATTTTACTCTATGGTGTCTGAAAATGTTTATATTATATTGCCACACTAGAATTAAAACTTACATGAAATTCTTTTGTAGCCATTGAACATATTTTGGCAAAATGTGCTACTTGTATATTTCATAAACGTCATTTTTATAAAGTTTTCTTCATAAAATGCAATAAATCAGCAAAAAATTGAGTCATACTAGAAAAAAATTACACATGAGAAAAGTAAAATGTGGAATTTGTAAGAGAAACCTGTACTGTAATAAAATCTGAGTATAATTTCAACAATGTGAAAATTCTGGTTTGACCACTTTGGTAAAGGAGAAAGATTAATAAAAATTAAACACAATTTGATTTGAAACAATTTTTAT
>NW_022947119.1:0-213 GCF_012274545.1 Fukomys damarensis | reverse complement strand
TAGTTTGTTATGTATAGAGAGACACAGAGAGAGAGAGAGAAAGGGAGAGAGGGCGAGGGAGGGCGAGGGAGAGCCATTGATAGCCATGCCAGAGACTGGCCGTACAGGCTGTCACTGAATATCTGATTATCTTGGATCAGGGTAGGGGCCAGGTTGAGAGCCATGTGACCTTGCCCATAATTTCCCAAATCAGCCCTTCTGCAGAAATTATTC
>NW_022947118.1:0-268 GCF_012274545.1 Fukomys damarensis | reverse complement strand
GTGCTTCAAGGGGTGTGTAGAGGTGGTGACGAATGGGGGTGGTTCTTCAAGGTCACAAGGTCAGCAAAAGACAAAGCAGGCATCCTGAGTTACCCGTGTTAAGTCCACCTCCTCCTCCAGATACGAGCGTGACAAAAGCCCAGCCACTCCACCTCACGGACACGCAGTAAAATAGAAGCAGTGGGCTAGAATCTGAACTGGGCTCCTAAACACGGAAGTGTCCTCAAAGTGTGGCAAAGTCCCCACGAACCCTCTGCACCCGCCCTCT
>NW_022947117.1:0-223 GCF_012274545.1 Fukomys damarensis | reverse complement strand
GATCTCACAGATCACCCTGCTGCAGACCCAGATGTAGAATATTTCACAGATGGAAGGAGCCTCATGCTAGAAGGGGCCCAAAAAGCGGAATATGCAGTGGTGAAACTGGACGCTGTGGTAGTGGCCTGGCCTCTGACCACTGGGACCTCAGCCCAGAAGCCAAAACTGATAGCCTTGACAATGCCTCTTTCATTACCTGCAGACAAATAACAACAACATCAAC
>NW_022947116.1:0-307 GCF_012274545.1 Fukomys damarensis | reverse complement strand
TGGCAGAGTAGTACTCCACTGTGTGTAAACACCACATTTTCTTCATCCGTTCATCTGTTGATGAACATTCCACTTCCAAGATTTTGCAACTTTGAACTATGCTACTGTAAACATGGTATAGATTTATCCCTGGAATATGATATCCTTAACTTTCAGGAAGATACCTAGCAGGGGAATAGCAGGGACAAATGGAATATCCATTTTTATTTAATTTTTTTTTTTTGCTTTTTTGGTACTGGGGATCGAACTCAGGACCTTGCACTTGCAAGGCAGGTGCTGTGCCACTGAGCTAAATCCCCGGCCCTGT
>NW_022947115.1:0-426 GCF_012274545.1 Fukomys damarensis | reverse complement strand
AAAAGAAAAAAAAAAAAGAAAAGAAAAAAGAAAAAGGGGACTGACAAATACACAATAAGCACAGGGTAAGATCAGCTTCATCAGTCATTAGTGAAGTACCAATTAAAACCATAACACATTTCAACCACACATTCACCAGAAAGACCAAAATAAAAAGTACTGATACTCAATTCCAGTTGCTGGTATCCTAATATATGATAGAAATGTAAACTGTTTAATACAACCAGTTCCGAAAAATGGTTTAGTAGTTTGTACCTGCTTACCTTATAACACCAAGTATGCCCTTCTTAGATATATTCCCCAACACAAATGCATACGTATCATCACCAAAATTCCTTTATATACATTCATAGAACCATTATTGACAATAGCTCCAGATACTATCTAAATGATCAAACTATGAAACAATTGAATCTCATAAAAAAA
>NW_022947114.1:0-352 GCF_012274545.1 Fukomys damarensis | reverse complement strand
ATCTGTCTACCCTCTCCCTGCACACACAGACATTTGAAAGTCTGGATTTGAGTTGCTTTAGGCCAAGTCTGTCCTGTGTGGCTCCAAAATCTCCTTCCTCTACTTCTTGACACACAATGTTCTGGGTTTACAGAAATTAAGTAAAAATTTTTCTTTTTATCAAATGACACCATTTTGAAGAGGAAATTTGCAGAAGAGTATTTGCAATACATGCCTTGATAAATACATTTATAATACATATATAACTAACAAATTGGCTAAAAAATGAACGCCATCAAAAACACAGGCACACATTTATATAGAATAAATATTAAGTGGCCAATTTACCTTTAAAATATTTACCATCATTACT
>NW_022947113.1:0-221 GCF_012274545.1 Fukomys damarensis | reverse complement strand
TCCAAGCTCTCCTTGCCCCAAGGGTTTGTGTTGAAAAGTCTGCTGTGATTCTGATGGACTTTCTTTGTATGTGATTTGTTGCTTTTGTCTTACTGCTTGTAGTATTTTGTTCTTCTCTTCGGTTTCTGGGATGTTGATTATTATATGTCTAGGTGTAATTTTTTTTGATTGTAGCGGTTGGGGTCCTATATGCCTCAGTTATCTGAATGTCCAATTCTTCC
>NW_022947112.1:0-230 GCF_012274545.1 Fukomys damarensis | reverse complement strand
TGAGCTCCGAGTCTGCCTCTTCCTGGTGTTCCTGTTCATTTATCTCTTCACCATCTCGGGGAACCTGGGACTCATCTTGCTAATCAGGACTGACTCTCGGCTCCACACACCTATGTACGTTTTCCTTAGCAACTTAGCATTCATTGACGTCTTCTATTCTTCCACCGTAGCACCCAAAGCACTGGCCAACCTACAGTCCAAACAGAAATACATCTCTTTCATGGGCTGCT
>NW_022947111.1:0-754 GCF_012274545.1 Fukomys damarensis | reverse complement strand
AATGATAGTATGTGTATGTCCACAAATATGTGTGTGTAATGTATTGATATATAATGGAAGGTAGTAATGCATTAGCATAAAGTAAATTCATTAAATTTAATGAATCATACAAGACAATACCAAAACTAAACCTGATTAAATATACTGGTTTTGACCAATGGAATATGCCTTGTGTAATATAGAATGTTTTAATATTTGAATCAAGAAGGTGAATTGCATTATCTGTGAAAACATTAAAACCCATTTACCTGAAAGTTGATTAATGCAATGTAGTTACTGGGAGAAATTAGAAAGAGAAGGGTGGAAGAACACTGTGTACCTTTGATCAGTACATTATGTATGAAAGCATGGAAATTTCACACTAAAATCTATTAATATATGCATAATCACACATTCAATTTTAGAAAAGAAGAAAACAGGAACATAATTTATAGGTAGAATCATAGTATTGAAACTATAGAGATCATCAACATCAACTTCATTGTGGTTAGTGAGTAAGGTAAACATTATCATCATAGAATAAATAATGGATGAGTGTAAATATGCATTCCCTAGTTTCTGTAACAATATATAAGGCAAATATCATGATATAATCTCAATTAATGGTGCATCATGCACACTGAATTCACTATTGCTTTTAGTATAATTTGTGAATACCTGAATTATTTTATAAGAAATTTAAAATTTAACGTCTGTGATATTTCAAAGAATTTATATTTTAACATGCTCTATATGTCTTGTTATTAAATTAATT
>NW_022947110.1:0-208 GCF_012274545.1 Fukomys damarensis | reverse complement strand
GGCAACAGCTTTGTCCCAAAGTGTCTACCCTAAAATGTGTCCCAAAAGCACATTTCCAGGCACGTCTGAGGAATCAATAGGCAACACCGAAAATTTTTCTCTTCTCTTCACTTGTCTCGACTATAAACGCTAATAAGTGAGAAAAATACTGAAATAATAAAGTGCTACAAGAATGAGGTGACACACGATCATATATACATATAGTTAT
>NW_022947109.1:0-391 GCF_012274545.1 Fukomys damarensis | reverse complement strand
GGCTGCCACGATGTGAACCCCTTTGTTCCAGCTTGTCCTTCTACTATACTTCCCTGTCTTGGAGATGACCATGAACTGAAACCTCTAAAACCATAATCCAAAATAAGCCATTTCCATTTTTAAGTATTGAATGTTAGGCATTTTTGTCTTAGTAACAAAACAAGAAAGCTAATGATATGAATGACAAGATATTATCTGGATGCATATGTTTGTTTTAAAAACAATACAAAGATAAGAAAAAAATCAAGAGAGTGCTTAGGCTTAAATGATAGAAATATGACACATGCAATATTTATTTCTTTAAAAAATTGAATATTTTAAAGTTACTCTTAAGGTATGTGTGTGTGCCTATGTATTTGTATGTTTGTAGGGTGTGTGTGTGTGTGTGTGT
>NW_022947108.1:0-247 GCF_012274545.1 Fukomys damarensis | reverse complement strand
GCTGGATGTTTCAGTGAAGTCCTATAGGGTTAAAGAATAATTTGAAAATATTTACTGAACATATTTTTTGCTAATCAGTTTTGATAGCTTCAAGGGTACAATTATGATGGAATACAGAAATTGTAGGATGTACATTACACATATAAGTGGATTCTCATTCAATTAGGAAAGTCATTGCACAAGCCTCACAGATTATGGTGATTACTGTGCCTATAGAGTTATCAAGACCTGCTGATCTACAAAAAAT
>NW_022947107.1:0-200 GCF_012274545.1 Fukomys damarensis | reverse complement strand
ACATCAGGCCTCTGGCCACTTGAGGAGGAGGAAGAGGAGAAGGAGGAGGAGGAGGAGGAGGTCACTGATCAGCTTCTTGTAGTTCTGAAATTTTGCCCATCCATTCAGCCTTCCTCCCATCCATGCACCCACCCATTCATCCGTCTATGTCATCCCGTGACCTCAGCACCTCTGTGCTGTTGCAGTTTAGACCTGGGGTG
>NW_022947106.1:0-277 GCF_012274545.1 Fukomys damarensis | reverse complement strand
CTGAATAGGACAACAAGAGCTTGAAAGGGTCCCTGGAGAGAGTGCACAGCATCCCAGGACCCCACTGCTTTTGGGGAGCCACCCAGGAGGTCAGAAAACTCAGTGGGAGCTGGGAACCCCTACTTGTGTAGCTCACACCCTCCTGCCAGCTGTGGCTGTGTATTTCAACCGCATGGTACCTCCTGTTCCTTCCCTCCTTCGGCTGGGCCCTGGCAGCTCAAGTGACCATCACGAGCATCCTTCGTGCCCGGCCACGCGGCCACTCATGCTGCAACGA
>NW_022947105.1:0-664 GCF_012274545.1 Fukomys damarensis | reverse complement strand
TAGGATGCAAGAAGGAAGAATTAAACTGACTGAGCAGGTCTCCAGGATGGTAGAAGTCAGAGTAGTACACAGGCTGCCTTTCCCCTGGAAAGGGGAAAAGGGATTCTTCTGACACTTGGTGAGAAGACAATGACAAGAAGGTCATCTGAGACATCATAGGTTATCTTAGTAATGGTGGGAAGGCAGCTGAGGGACCAAAGCACTCACCATTACTGTTTGCAATGGAGTAGGAAGTTATCTGCTCAGAAGGAATGTTCAAGAATGGGCTGAGAAGCTCTAGCAGCTGCTAAGGTAAATGAAGCAAAGATCGTGAGTAAAGATATCTGCCAAAAATGAATCCTACCAATTTCCCCTCAGAACTAGCCACTGGCATGAAGAACAGGAATCTCACACTGAGTAGGGTTAGGGACAGACAGGAGGATCTGGTCGCACCTCTTCTTGGTGGAGACTAAAATAAAGGTATGGGGTAGAGTGGCGAGTCCACAGTGACTTAATCCTGACTCAAAGTAATCCCTGCACAGGATTTAAAAGTGAGCTTATGAGAATGGAAGTGGCCAACCTGGACTTATGAGAGATGAGACGTTTTAAACTCAATGACATCCAGAATTATAGCCTTATCAAGAATTTCAAATACATTAAATACCACTGAGGGATAAAAACAAAC
>NW_022947104.1:0-207 GCF_012274545.1 Fukomys damarensis | reverse complement strand
AAAAAAATGAAACATCTAGGAATCAATCTAAGGAAGGAGAGAAAAGACCTCTACACTGAAAACTATAGCACTCTGAAAAAAGAGATAGAGGAGGATATCAGAAAATGGAAAGATATCCTTTGCTCCTGGGTAGGAAGAATTAATATAGTGAAAATTGCCATACTTCCAAAACTGCTATACAAATGCAATGCAATTCCGACTGAAATC
>NW_022947103.1:0-260 GCF_012274545.1 Fukomys damarensis | reverse complement strand
GGGAAGTAGATTTCCGTAACTACAGCTTAGCAAATTTGGTATCAACTCTCATAACAGTCCAGACGAAATTATTTAGAAAACACTAAGAAGTGATCCTTGGGAGCCAGCATAGGTTTCCCAAAATCAGTATCTTTCCAAATCAGTCAAATTTCTATCTCTGACAGGCTTACAGGTCAAAAGGATCAAACGAATTTCATTCATGAACAAATATATATTTTTATTTCAGCAAAGAATTTGACATCCTGTGGGTGAGTTGAAGA
>NW_022947102.1:0-796 GCF_012274545.1 Fukomys damarensis | reverse complement strand
ACGGCAGTGGAGTGACTAATTTCGTGGTGGAAATTACAAGGCTGGCCGGTGCTCAGTTTGTGTCATGTTCATTGCTGAATGTCAGTAGGAGGAACTCCAATGAGTGTCACGAGGCACTGGCAGAACTGAGTGATTTGGAATCTCTGGTGTTTCACCAGAAAGAAGCACCTGAGACACTGGGGCAATGAAGTAACGACTGGTGAATGAGTAGCATTAAAAAATGCCAAGCACTTTGTCTAGGATGAAAAGAAAAATGCCTTGAGAGCATCTAAGAAATCGCCAGGTCTCCGCCCATTATAGGATCAAGGGTTTACACCTGTAAATCTTTCATTGAGCAGAGTCCTTAGGACTGCTGCTCATTCAGGGCTGCTTAAGGAAGTGTATTTCTGCGTTCAGCCATCCATTCCCCAGTGACCGTCTGTGAAAGGGGCCTGGTTTATGCACAAGATGATGACGAACCCTTTTGTTATTCACGTGTTTCTAGATTTTAGGCAGCAATAGATATGGGTTCTGAGAGGCTTCCACCCAAATGTCGGACAAAGGTGTGCCAGGGTCAGAGTCCCTGGTAAGAGCTCTCAAGAGAGCGATGTATGAAGCTGTGACAGTGAAGTGAAATTTGCCACGAGGACCCCAGGGAGTTTGAGTTGCCAAGTACATGGAAGTTTGTTTGAAGGAAACCACAAGCACAGAGTGGAACCAGCCCAAGCAAAAGGCGGTGAGGGCTACGAAAGGCGCGTCCATAGGGAAAAGGCTGCCAAGTACTTTGGACTCACATCTCACCACACCCTGCTCTGAC
>NW_022947101.1:0-224 GCF_012274545.1 Fukomys damarensis | reverse complement strand
CATCTTGAGATTTGTTTTTAAATTTTTTTTTACTTTTTTTCTAGAAGAAGTAGTCCAATTCAGGACGAAGGCACATGAAAAATCAGATTTGCAATTTTTGGGGGACATCACAAGAGAATCATCAGATAACTCATGCATGGATGTTGAAGGTGATCCATTACGGGAAAATCATGTTTTCTAAAAGAGTTCATCTCTAGATTACATCTATGGGATTTTAGACTTAG
>NW_022947100.1:0-235 GCF_012274545.1 Fukomys damarensis | reverse complement strand
CAGCAACATATTGCCAGGTTTTCATTATTCATCAATTAAATAAAATCATTAACTTTGTGTTTACATCAAAGCAGTGAACTTTCTTTTAAAAACTGAGGTTTACAGTACAGGAAATCTCACCCACTGATATAGAGGGGTCAGCAGCAGACTTGCTTGAGAGCCTTGAACTGATTGGCCAGAGAGGGACAACGTGAGCCCAGGTGCACATTTTTTTGACCACAGAGGTGAAATCTAA
>NW_022947099.1:0-468 GCF_012274545.1 Fukomys damarensis | reverse complement strand
CCACCACGCCCGGTTTAAATGATATTTAAAAGTGCTGAAGCACAATGGCAATAGAAGGCAGGCTGGCTTTCAGTCACTTTCATCTTCGTTCACAACCTGTTTACTGATGATGCAGCTCTTCGTTGCCTGATTGCCAGGTGACCCCCAGCATTCCCCTCATTCTGGGAGGTCCTGTAGGCATGAGCTGCAGGATACAATGCTCTTAGCTCCTGTGTCGCTCAAATGATACAACGCAAATCACGCACTGACACCGCCTTTCTTTCTGTTTTTCAGTTTCTTGAAAACACAGAACCCCTGTTGTCTTGTTTTAGGTAAATTGTTCCCAAGCCTAATGCCAAGCTGATTTTCTTTCCATTGTAAATATATAACTCGATCCTTTTGCTCAGAGGCCCTACTGATTCTGTCTTTATCTTTAGCTGTTAAGATTTGGGGAGCATAAGTCCAGAGTTGACCATTGTCAGAAGGACA
>NW_022947098.1:0-203 GCF_012274545.1 Fukomys damarensis | reverse complement strand
GTAGGATGTCTTTGGTTTTAGGTAAGTAAAGATCATAGTGCTGTAGAAGATGGTGACTCCCAGAAGGTGGGAGGCACAGGTAGAGAAGGCTTTGTTGTTTCCATCAGTGGAATTAATTTTCAGGATAGTGGAGAGGATGGAGAGATAGGATCCAGATATGATAATAAGGGACAGCAATAAGTTGGATCCACCACAAATATATA
>NW_022947097.1:0-774 GCF_012274545.1 Fukomys damarensis | reverse complement strand
GTTCTGCCGCCTGCCTTGCACACGCAAGGACCTGAGTTCGATCTCCAGTATGAAAAAAAAGAATTGTCTGAGCCTAGGTTCTCATAATTCCTAATTCCCAAAACTTGATTCATTCATTCACTGAATATTAGCTGAGCACTCTTGACATGCCAGACACTATTCTGGGCACTGAAAATACAGTTCTGAATAAAACAGGCCTCAAAATGAATTAATAAAATGATTTCATGAAATAATACATGCCACAAAAAAATAGAAAACATTAATGCAATAGGGAGGCTAAGTTGGGAGTGGTGCTTATTATAGAGTGGTCAGGGATGCTTTCTCTAAGGAAGTAACATTGAAGCTGAAACCACAATGAAGTAAAGAAATTGGCTATACTGAGATGAAGAAACAGAACTCCAGGCAGATGGAACAGTGAATGCAAAGGTTTGCAGGCTGAAACAAGCGAGGTAGGCAGAGCTCAAACTAAGGAATGAGAGGTATAGTGATGTAAGATGAGACAATGAGCAAAGCTAAATACAGTAGAATCTTGTAGGCTTTGAGGAGAGCGGGGTATGCGTCAGGTGTGTAGATCACATTTGTATAGGTCAGCCCTTCCTACACTTTTAAGTGACTGCAAATCACCAAGTGTCCTATCAAAATGCTGGTTCTGACTAAGTAATCATAGCATGCGGCCTAGGAGTCTACATTTCTCATAAGAAGCAGAGACCACGGCCACACTTTGAGGAGCAAGAGTCATAGAAGGAAATGCTAGGAGAAAATAGGTCCTTGAAA
>NW_022947096.1:0-294 GCF_012274545.1 Fukomys damarensis | reverse complement strand
TCCCAACTGAGCCTCGGACACTCACTGCCTGGCCCTTCTGCTCTGGCCCGGCTGTCCCTGGCCCCCGCTGTCTAGACAGAGACCAAGCCCTGGCAGGGATGCCGGCCCCTCACCGTGCTGGGCCAGTGTCACAGTGCGCTGGACGTGCAGAAGCCGGTCTGGCTGGAATGAGAAGTAGTCGTTGTCAGCCAGGACGAAGCCTTGGTAGGGAATGGTGCATCTTCTAGGCACACAGGGCGGAGATGGGCACAGTGACCAGAGCAGGCTCTCCGTGAGTTCACAGGACACTGGCTG
>NW_022947095.1:0-255 GCF_012274545.1 Fukomys damarensis | reverse complement strand
TGTCTGTCTTGACAACAGACTCCTTCCTTCAAGCTTGGATGAAGTAAGTTGCAATGGTGGAGAGACCCACAAGGCCCAGAAATGAGAGCGCTTGGAGCCAACAGCTATGCTTAGTCAACAGAGGTTCCCAGTCCACTGGCCCTTGAGGAACTGAAATTCCAGCAAGAACAGACAGAAGACTCCCGCTCTGCGCAAACTGGAAGTAAGCAGAGGATGGAGCCAAGTCATACATGGTTGCTGACCAAAGAAATTGTG
>NW_022947094.1:0-284 GCF_012274545.1 Fukomys damarensis | reverse complement strand
AAAGGTGGCCTAAGGGCATCAGAAGAGTCAGCAGGCTACCCTTTGTAGCCTGAAAATTGCAAAGGTAAAAAACTTTGCTTTGAAAAGAGAACTGCAGAATACTATGTCCCAGAATGACAATAGCCTAGGATACTAATTCCTTGAGATTGGGTTCATAACACTCAGCAATTGTAGCACTCAGTCCCTACAGCCAAGAGAGAGGGAAGCCTGGCTGCTGCTACAGCTGGTGCCAGATCTTGTTATAATTCACATAGTGCTGGTTTTAGGTGCATGAGAATGTAAGA
>NW_022947093.1:0-332 GCF_012274545.1 Fukomys damarensis | reverse complement strand
CAGGACACAGAGGGCTGCCCTGCTTCACTTCACATCAGCCTCGGGACCCTGGAGCAAGCATGACAGGGGTCCCCAGAAACAGAGTGTGATCTTGGAACATTTATCCTTCTCCCCTTGGGCTCTCACTCAACTCACGGGTTCCATAAGTGAGACAAGAATGGAAGGCGATGTTTTCAAATATCTGCCCTAGGCTAGGCACTGTGGGAGAAGCTGTGGATGCAGGCGGAAGCTCAGCATTTGGGTCCCACTGAAAGGGGTTGCCTGTGTTCGTGTCTCCTCGAGACTAGTCCTGCCCTCCCTGCCCACAAATCTCTCCTTGTCACCATTCTCTG
>NW_022947092.1:0-216 GCF_012274545.1 Fukomys damarensis | reverse complement strand
ATGTGAAGCTGTTTGTGTCTCATGTAAATGCTCACTAGAAAGTGATTTAATAGTCAAACAGATGGGATGACCTGTTCTGTGGATAGCGGTCCGTATTTTCCTTCAGTCAGCCCTCTTGTTGCCTAACGTGCTCTTGAACAAAATGCTCATGGAGGAGAATGGACATTGTGCACGGGCTTCTACTTACCAGGGCTGATCTGGCTGTAGCCGCCGCTG
>NW_022947091.1:0-324 GCF_012274545.1 Fukomys damarensis | reverse complement strand
TTCTTGTGGGGCTCTGGGAAGTGTGTTTTCTACTGGGAAGAGTTTCACTGGCCCTGTGGTTAATTCAGGCTCACATATGAGCTATCAGCCCCACAAAGAAAGCAAAGAACCCCTTCGATGGGCGCTTTGCTTTCTCTGAGCTTCTCAAGCTTGTCAGGCAAATGCCTTCTGCCTTGCCATCATGCAGGGAATATAGGCTTGTGTGCATTCTGTTTTCCACCCTTGCCTGACCCTCAGGGAATATGCCTGCTTTCCACTCACAGGGTGGGAGGATTTCGGCAGAAATGGAAGACTAAGTCTCATGAGACATTTATGAAAAGGCTG
>NW_022947090.1:0-285 GCF_012274545.1 Fukomys damarensis | reverse complement strand
CGAGGAATCAGGCTGTGGGCTAGGGTTAGGGTTAGGATTGGTGAGCATGACACAGACGGAATTGCCCTTCCAGGTGGTTTGCCTGTGCGAGCGAAGGTGAGGGCAGCGCCTTTGTTCAAGGTGGGGTGGAATGTGTGTTTCCCGGGACCTGCCCATGGAGACCTGGCTATGGTGGGCAGCGACTGGCCAGCGAGGAGGGTTAGCGCTGGATGTCGGGGACCAAATAGGCCCCCCGCTCTCCTCCCTGAGTAGTGTCCTGAGTGTTGGACGGTGGGTGTCGGTGCT
>NW_022947089.1:0-533 GCF_012274545.1 Fukomys damarensis | reverse complement strand
TTCTTTATGGCTGAGTAATATTCCATTTTATAGAAAAACCACATCTTCTTTATCCAGTACTATCCTCATTTTTTATGGTAATCACATCCTTACTTTTCTTCATAGATTATTCAGTCCTCTTGATCAAATGACACCTTTGTCATTTGCCACTGGTATTTATTATTCTAAAATCATTTTTGTCTGATTTTAATATAGAAACTGTACCTTTCTTTGATTCTTGAAAGCATGGTATATCCTTCCCATTCTTTTATTTTGAACAAACTCTATGCCTATGTTTTAAGAGAGTTTCTTATAAATAGCATAAAGTTAGATCTCCCTTCTTTATCCAGTGTGATATTTTTTGGCATTTCAAATATTGAGAACTTTACATTTAATTTTATTATTAATGTCATTGGGTTTACATTTACCCCTTGTTTGTTTTCTATTTGTTCTTTTATTTTTTTGTACTGGGGATCAAGCTTGGGACCTTCCATTTGTGAGGCAGGCAGTGGCACCACTGAGCTAAATCCCCAGCCCTCTCCTTTCTTTTTTTT
>NW_022947088.1:0-228 GCF_012274545.1 Fukomys damarensis | reverse complement strand
TAGGACAGAATACCCAAACTCGAGGGACTGACCCACTGCTCTTGGACCCCCATGACCATAGTCGGGACAAACACCTAGGTATGAACCCTAACATGTCAAAATCCAGGTTATCCCCGAGGTAGAAAACTACCAAGTCTGAGCTGGCATCAAACTTACAGAGAACCAATTCTTCCTTTCCAGTTGTGGAAGGCTGCTACTTTGGAAAAGGTATAGAATACAAAAACAGTT
>NW_022947087.1:0-243 GCF_012274545.1 Fukomys damarensis | reverse complement strand
ATTTAACTCAATGGTTCCAGCATAAACATCTCACAGAAATGATCAGAATGTTGACATCTTCCCATGGTATAAAGCATGAAAATTCTGTAGTCAAGTGAAATGTGGAAAATGTACATCCCACACCTTGCAATATTTAATCCAATCCAGAATGAAATGTAACTCACATTGGCTACTTGACTAGAAATAAGATCTTCCATCTCCTATATGCATAGCTGCAAGTAGATTGAATACAAATATAGATTC
>NW_022947086.1:0-431 GCF_012274545.1 Fukomys damarensis | reverse complement strand
GGCAAATGACCATTCATGTGGGGTCCTACAATCAATTTTAGCAGAAGCAGTGCCACCTGAGGACGATCAGGCTACCTGTGGCTAAGTCCCTAGCCTGGGATATACTGTACTGCTCAGGTAGATCATAGGAACTGCAGAAGGGCCTTCTAAAAAGATGAAGCTTCAATAGAGCTCAATGATCCTGCCTGGTCACCCCTACCCCTTCCTGACACAGAAGGCTCCAACTAGTAGCACAGTCCTATATTTCAGCCATTCAACAAGGACCCAACCCTTGCATCAAGTTTGTGAAAGTGTGTACGACGATTTCACTACATGTCCCAGCCTAGGGGACCACACCGGGGGCATCTGAGGGAATATCAAACACAATTAGATCCTAGACTGAGCCCAACACTTTCTTTTCTTAAATGCCATTTTCCACAGCGCTTTCAAAA
>NW_022947085.1:0-281 GCF_012274545.1 Fukomys damarensis | reverse complement strand
AGAGACTGACCCCTTTGCAACTGAAACATGGTTCACTTTTCCTTCTAAGCTTACATTTCCCATGTGAGAGCGCTGGGCTGGAGTTTAAATGTATCTCATTTCCTGTCACAGAACAGGAATCTCAGAACTGCATTTTTGATTGTGTTATTCTCTTGCAAAACAACATATGGGGCTAGGATGCTTCGTGAACTAACACCACTTTCACCTGTCCTCCCCTCCTAGGCCAGAAGGTTCCCTGAGGGCAGGAACCAGGACAATCTAACTCTAAACCACAGAGTCCT
>NW_022947084.1:0-1408 GCF_012274545.1 Fukomys damarensis | reverse complement strand
CTTTCTTTCTTTCTTTCTTTCTTTCTTTCTTTCTTTCTTTCTTTGTATTGGGGATTGAACACAGGACCATGAGCTTGCCAGGCAGGAGCAGTGCCACTGAACTAAATTCCCGGGCCAAATTTCTTAAGTACCAAATGACTACCGACCGTTTCAACTACGCTTCATGGACAATATGACCGGCTTAGCAACAATGGTGATTTAAAAGAAAACGTTCACATCTTCTAAGTGAAGAAGTCATAGGTATTATTTTCACACTGAGAATATACACCACCAGAAAGAAAACTGAAAAAACTGTGGTATGTTGATACCAGACATTTTCACAATATCCCATTTTTTCTTCAGCTATGAAGAAAAAAAGATATACAGATTATTTTCCTTATCTGAGAAGAATCGGTAAGTTGAAGTTAACCACCTAAGATTGAAGGCATATTAAATAATATACCTAAGACTTGAATATCCAATTCACTTTTTTATGTCATATCATTAGGTGTTAAGTCCCTTAAGAGTCAAGAGTTTCCTGCTTACTCATGATTAGGACATTTTGATACAGTAAGAACTTGATGTAAGAAAGGAGTTTTTATATTATATTCCACAGAAACTGACATTATAAAATTTAGCTTGTGGTTTTTAACTCTATGTTACTTTCAGTTCCAAAACTTGTTTTGCTAACTTAATTTTGAAGAATTACTGGTGCCTTCTTAAAATATTAAAGTAGCATTCACTGTTCTGGCTTTCATAAAAATTTGGAATAAACTCTAAAATATGTCTTAACAGTCTCTTCAAATTTTCAGAGTAAACATACAACTACAAACCTCTCAATGTAGAAAAATATTGACTGTTATTTAAAAATAGAAGACATAAATGTATTTAATCTTATATTTGAAAATAAAATATTGGCTTTTCAGTTGGAGAAAAGAAAGCTATGCTTTTCTTTTGTCAATGTACTGGGTGTACTCAAGAAAATCACTAAATTCCTTGTTCTGGGGAAAATTGCATTTTGTTTACATAAGACTACCTGAAATGAATCATAATGAATGTATATTCTTTGAGATCCGTTCTGTTTATTATTTGTCATATATTTGTCATTTGAAAAATTCATTATTTCTCTTAGATTGTTTTTGTTTTTTGTTTTTTGAGGTTTTTTTCTTTTTTGGTACTGGGGTTCAAACTTAGGAACTTACACTTGTGAGGCAGGCAGCAGAACCACTGAGCTAAATCCCTGGCCTTCTTAGATTGTTTTCAGTATCACAAGTCGTCCATCCTTAATTCAAAAATCCAAAACAAAAATGCTCTAAAATCTGAACGTTTTTCAGTGCAATATGATGCCAAAAGTGTAATCAGTCATACTTAAGATGCAGGTGCACTAAAAATATTATATACAGTTAACTTCAAGCCCTGTACATAAAGT
>NW_022947083.1:0-565 GCF_012274545.1 Fukomys damarensis | reverse complement strand
TGCTGTGTGAAGAAGGATCTATACTGTTGACTTAACTGTAGCCCAAGATTAACACATTGTGTTTCCTGTAATCCTTTCTGTGAAGATCTGCATGACAGCACCTCAGCTGTCAGAGCTGGGAATGCAAGCCTGCAGAGAGGCATCATTCATTCAGCACTCTGACTATGACTGTGCCGCAGACATTCCTCAGCCACGGACCTGGGTCTCACGCTAATCGTAGAAAGGGTCCTTGGGAAAAAAAAAGGCAAGTGGATGTGAATGTACCCCACCTCCACCACTCATAGTGAGAGCAGCTCTGCTGTCATATGTCTTGTAAATTGTACCTCATTCACTAATTTAGTTTAAGGGAATGGTTCAATTGCTACTCAGAGACCCCTGGTGCAGCAGTCAAAAATAATGGAGGTTATGGAATCAAGTGGCTTTAAGACTGACAATGTGAAATAGGAAGAAAAGGGATAAAGGTGTAGGGAAAGTGGGAAGGGTTGGGGAAAAGTAATAAGGGAAAGGAAAAAATATGAAAAAATGAATAAATGGAAATAAAGTGTTTATAAATGGGAAGGGGAGG
>NW_022947082.1:0-874 GCF_012274545.1 Fukomys damarensis | reverse complement strand
CGTCGCCGGCTCGCGACAGGGAGGGGATGAAGTACGGGGACCGCAGCTCAGGGGCAGGGGAGAGGACAAGAAGAGAGGGCATAGGAGAAGGGAAGTGGCAGGGACAGGACGACCAGCCCTCTGGGGGCCTCCAGGCCCCACCAGACAGGGCAGGCCGGGGTGTGGGCGCTGGGGCAACAAGGGCAAAGCACGCACGCACCCCTGGGGTCGAGAGCAGGTCCCTGAGAGTGGACTTTGACGAATCTGAAAACATAAGCGAGTGCTGGTGGCGGGGAGTAAGAACATTCTAGAAGCACCGCGTTTGGAACACCGAGGACTTGGGGTTAGGAATGTCCTGTCTGGCCTGGCGTTTGCAACAGCGTCTCAGCTGCCCTATGTGTGGACGCTTGGTCCCTGTCACCGGTACAGCGAGAGGGTCCTTCACCCAGAATCGAATATCAGCGTTTTGTTTTTGCTCTCAGAAACAAACCACTCGCTGAAGAGCTGGTGTCCGGCCTTGTTTTCTGGGACCGGAGACCATGCACCATTGCTCCCTCGGCCCTGGGAACTATCCCGGCCTGGGGTCCACAGCTTTCTCCTTGCAGCCCCTGAGCTTTGCTGCCCGCTGGCTGGGGGGGGAGGGGCAGGAGAGGCTCCAGGAAGGGGCCCCAAGTGCGAACTGAGCCCTGCAAAGATGGAAGCCTGAAATTTCAGAAACTGCATCCTGAAAGGCAGGCACGAATGGGGCTGGCTGACTGCCTGGATCAAGGCTGCTGGCGTAGATGTAAACTCTGCATCTCTGGGAAAAGCTTGGGAAATAAGCTCTCTTTAAAAGCAGTGCTCCAAGGCATTTCGTGAATCCATCTCTTCACTTACTCATTCGACAAACATCTAT
>NW_022947081.1:0-223 GCF_012274545.1 Fukomys damarensis | reverse complement strand
CTTGGAGGAGATAGTGTGTATCTTTTTCTTCTACTCCCCCCAACCCTGATATCTGAAGAGAGCCGCGCTCCTCACCTCTGATAAAACCTGTCCTTCTCAGAGTTTCCCTGTATTCCAGTAATGCAAAAGCTCATGTAAATCAGGTAGTATAAGTAGAAAGCATCATACTATACCTAAAATACAGTCAAGCTCATTAAATGCTAACTGTTGGTATCATCATTTT
>NW_022947080.1:0-232 GCF_012274545.1 Fukomys damarensis | reverse complement strand
GTGCACCCACGCAGCTCCTGGACAGTCCAGGCACAGTGTGGGAAGTGCTGTGATCAAGCGGGGAAAGGCGCCGGAAACTGACAGACTTCGGCACAGGCCCCTCCGAGCGCACTCAAGTTCAGTCTCTGGTCTTGAGGACAGAAACGTGTTTTCCTGGCAAGCAAGGGCATGAGTGTGGAAACAGCTTTCCTCTGAAGGGTGAGCAGGGAATCCCGGCAGGGCTGAGCACCCA
>NW_022947079.1:0-305 GCF_012274545.1 Fukomys damarensis | reverse complement strand
TAGATGTTTGTAAAACTAGTGCAAACATTATGCAGATCACTATGGAGATTTCTCAAAGAGCTGAAATTAGAAATTCCGTATGACCCAGCTATCCACCTTCTAGGTATCTTTCCCAAAGATCTAAACACACTGTGCCTCAGAAATACACACAAACCAAGGTTTGTAGCAGCACAACTCATAAGAGCTACATCCTGGAGGCAGCATCCATTGACAGATGACTGCACAAGGACCATGTAGTTCATGTGCATTATGGAATATCATTTAGTTATAGAGAAAGAAAAATCTGAGATATTTGTAGGAAAATG
>NW_022947078.1:0-375 GCF_012274545.1 Fukomys damarensis | reverse complement strand
TAGTTACATTTATCTATAAGGCACCACGAGATACAGGCAAACATCTTAAAAATCCAAAATGCCCAAAGAAAAAGTTGTTGAGCTCAAACAAAACATATATACATATTTTAACACATTGAACAGACAGACACTTAGATGAGACAACTTGTTTATAAACTAAAGTGCACTCAGATGTATTTAGCCAAATTGAGTTATATTAACCCTATTATTGTTTTTATGCTTGTAAGCATAAATAAATAAGACTAGCCAGAGCTTTTTAGGTCATTCATTAACAGGATAAGGATCAAAAGGATCCTTGTGATAAGGATCAAAAGGAATAAAAAAGTTTCATCTATATAGGTGTGTGTGTGTGTGTGTGTGTGTGTGTGTGTGTGT
>NW_022947077.1:0-201 GCF_012274545.1 Fukomys damarensis | reverse complement strand
GGCCCCTAAACGTGACCACTTCGGATTGCTGCGAGCTCCCTGAAATCCGCGCCGCCAATCCGCTCCGCGTCTCCACACCGCATGCCCAGAGTTGGGTGCTTGCAGGAAAGGACTGGTGGCTGCGTTTCCTGTCCTCTCCCGAGGCGCAGCAAGCCCAAGTGTCCCCGGTGGGTCCCGGGGAGGGGTGGATTCAAACATTTC
>NW_022947076.1:0-206 GCF_012274545.1 Fukomys damarensis | reverse complement strand
ACTGTATCAGAATTTAACTAAACACAGCTTTCTGGCAAACAGTTGGGTGGATCTGAGAGATGGACGAGTTTATTTCAGATAAAGAGGTTGATGAGCCTGGGCTGCAGATTGCTGAAAAATTGTATTGATGGCAGCTGGGTGCACTTCCATTGTAAATACTTGAGGTGTTCTCTGAAAATACTTACCTGCTGTTTTGGGGATGCTAT
>NW_022947075.1:0-752 GCF_012274545.1 Fukomys damarensis | reverse complement strand
GACTTCCCTGCATAGCTTCCCATGTTTTAGCTCCTTTTTCTTACCCTCAAGCTCTTCTAAAATTTTTTCATTAGTACATGTTTGCAGTACATAATGATTATAAATACTCACAATGGGGAATTGGTACACGTATGTAACACACCTCAATTCTTTTTTCCCCCTCTTACCCTCCACCCCTTTTTTTTCACCAGCATCAGATTCATTTATTTATGAGTCTTATACAGTTAACTATCACATATACAGATTAACCTCCAGACCAACAGACCAAAAAATATAAAATACAGAATGTAATCATACTAAATCAAGGTATACTTTTAGATATATCCATGCTGGATTTTAGATATAATCTATGCTGGGTTACAGTAACTTTTTTTTCTATTATTTGTCTTTTATTTTATACTTTATGTCTTCTCATACAAGAGAAATTATATTTAAGCTTGTGTGACTGATTTACTTAACATTATGGTCTCCAGGTGGATCCATTTTCCTACAAATAACTCATGTTTATCCTTCTTAATTGCATAGTATTCCATTGCATATAAATATATTTTATTCATCTGTATTCATCTATTGATGGACATTTAGGCTGCCTCTAAGATTCAGCTATTATGGAATGTGCTGCTGTAAACATGGGTATGTACACATCACTGTGGAATGTGGTATGATGTCTTTAACTCTTGTAAAGATATCTAGAAGGAGAATAGCTGGGTTGAATGAAATTTATATTTTTAGTTTTTTGAGGAATTTCCATA
>NW_022947074.1:0-202 GCF_012274545.1 Fukomys damarensis | reverse complement strand
CTTCCAAATTCCCAGTCTGTTTGCTATGTGGCAGCACTGTGTTAACCTCTACAAGCCCACTGTGCAATCCCCTGTGCCCACTCAGCCCCTGCAAGAACAGGTGCCCACCGAACTCTCCTTGTTTCCTCACATCCACAACTTCCTATTGCTCTGCCTGCCTCCACTTCACATCCCCTGTGCTCATTTTCTTCTGACTTCTTTA
>NW_022947073.1:0-247 GCF_012274545.1 Fukomys damarensis | reverse complement strand
GCATATTAATTTTTCATCCCTTTCCCTCCCTCCCTCACCCACTCCATCTCCTGATCCCCTTCTCCTTTGAGGAAAACCTATCACCCTACTTCTTATTTTTTCTCTTTTACTTTGCTCTTCATCGTTTGGGTTTCTCCTATGAGATAAACCAGGCAATATTTAGGCTTGAGTCGCATTTATTTCACTTAGCATTATGGTCTCAAGGTGCTTCCATTTTCCTACAAAACAGTCAAGTTTATCTTTTTCT
>NW_022947072.1:0-266 GCF_012274545.1 Fukomys damarensis | reverse complement strand
TTATAAAATCAATATTTATATTTACTTTAGTTATTGGCTAATATGTGGTCTATTTTGGAGTAAGTATCATGTGCTGCTGAAAAGAATATATTCTGTTGTTGGGTGAACTTGGTAGATATCTATTAAGTCCTTTTGTTTGAAAGTTTTGGGCAATTTTGGTATTTCTTTGTTGATTTGCTTGTCATTGATCTGTTTGTTATAGTGGAGTACTGCAGTACCCAGTATGTTTATCTGATCTCAGATGGCCATTAGTAATTTTTTTTTTT
>NW_022947071.1:0-208 GCF_012274545.1 Fukomys damarensis | reverse complement strand
TTTACAATAGGTCGTTGTATGCACAAAATAAATGTCTAAGATTTGGTTGATATAGCACCCAATGTATAGAATAATTTGTGAAAGCTAGGAAAGTGTTTAATCTTCATATTAAATAATAAGAAAAGTAAAAACCTTTATTCTCTTAAATTATTTATTTTCTAATACTCAATTTATTTTTTGTAGAACTTAGTGGCCTATATTATTTCTC
>NW_022947070.1:0-214 GCF_012274545.1 Fukomys damarensis | reverse complement strand
GTGCTGGCCTTCCACTGTGAGCCACAGCGTCCAGGGGGTGGTGCCCACCTGTCCCCCAGCTGCACGTGAGGGGGTGTTGTGGGGCCCTGATTGGAGCCCACCCAGATAGTATATCCTGGGGTGGTGATGGCCTCTCAAGTGGGGGTGGCCCTGGGGACTGAAATGACATCCAGTGGACACTTTGAGGAGACGAACGACCGAGCTGCCTGCGAGC
>NW_022947069.1:0-3571 GCF_012274545.1 Fukomys damarensis | reverse complement strand
GCACTCAGGAGGCTGAGGCAGGAGGATCACTGTGAGTTCGAGACCAGCCTGGGCTACGTAGTGTGTTCCAGGTCAGTCTCAACTACATAGTGAGACCCTGTCTCAGAAAACCAAACCAAAACAAAACAAGATACAGAACGTTTCCACCACTCCAGAAATCCCTCTTGCCAGTCCTCCCACCCCACCCCCTGCTCAGAGGCAGCCTAGTAGAGCTGCCCAGTGCCCGGCGGGGAGGGGGACCACAGCTCTCCCCTTTCTCCACACAGGTCAGTTGCCTGCTCTAGAATTTCACACAAATGCAAACATACGGCGTGTAGTCTTTTATGTCTTTTATGTTGGCTTTCTTTTGCCCAGCAAAATGTTTTTGAGATTCAGCCATATAGTGTATATCAGCTGCTTATTTTTATTGCTGAGAAGTATCCCATTGTATGGAAGTGTCACAGTTGATCCATTCTCCCATAGAAGGACACTTTAGTTAGGGCAATTAAGACATGGAAGGGTTTTAAGCAGTGTAGCAACAGGACTGGATTTACATTTTGATGTCCCACTGCGGGGCATCAGAGGCGACAGTCTCAATCTCCTCGCACACTGCCTTGGAAATCTCTTGTCGTAATAGTATCTTCAGCAAAAGGTTGCCTTGCAC
The DNA here is from genome assembly GCF_012274545.1 of Fukomys damarensis. NCBI lineage: Eukaryota > Metazoa > Chordata > Mammalia > Rodentia > Bathyergidae > Fukomys > Fukomys damarensis. The sequence goes on along the minus strand of NW_022947069.1, from coordinate 2,928 downwards.
ACTTCCAGTGGTGGGGAACGTAGTACCTCTACAGACAGCCTCCTTTGCTCTTTATTATTGCATAGCTCCCACTGACAGAAAACTCTGCTTCCTACGGAACAGACCCACCTCCTTGCAGCCTTACATGGAGAGGCTCTGCTCTTTTTCTAGCTCCAGGACAGCCCTGCAGAGACTTGAGGAAGCATCTTGCCCTTCTCCACCTTACGGCTTCCTCCCACCTGTGCCCTTAGAAATGTGTCTGGTTCCCTGGCCTGCCTGTCATACTTGATGTCACCAGTTTGTTCATATCCCATAAACCCTTTGGCCAGATCTTCAGGGGCACAACCACATGAATAGAAAGAGTCAGACTCTGGAGTGAGACTCATGTGCAAATCCTGACTCTGCCTTAACAAGTTGTGTCCCTGGACTTGTTTGTCTTGTTTTGTTTGTCTTTTGAACCCACTTAATAGAGCTTATCAGTGAGCTACATTGAACTACATTCCCAGCCCTATTTTTATCTTTTATTATTTGGAGACAGGGGCTTGCTAAAGTCAGTAAGCTGCCCTGGCTGGACTTGAATGTGTGATCGTTCTGCCGTGGCCTCCCAGGGCGTTGGAATTGTAGTGTGTGCGACCGTGCTCAGCACTGCTGGACCTCTTCAGGCCTCTCTCCTAGGTCATTCAGACAATGGGAACCGCGTGCCATTTATCGGGGAGAGTGGACAGAAGTGACACCAGTGAGGGTACAGGAAGCTGACAGTGCAACAGAAGAGCTCCAGACAGAGACATCAAAATGTCATTGGATATGCGCTGTCCCTGGGTAGGGATGCAAATGTAGGCAAGGCAGTGCCATTCTCGCAGGGTAATTCCTAAGAAGGGACTTTCTGTGAGTAATTGACACTCCTAGCAGCTGGGGAAATGAATGTGTCAGTCCTGCAATGGACTTTGGGTTGCAGATTACAGATAGCATCCACAACTGTCTCCCTCCTTCCCTTTGAGTAATAATGTAGGTGTGAAAAGTACTTATAATCATGTATTCTCAGTGCCTGCCATGTAGTAACTGCTGAATTATTGCTATTATTAGTATTATTACCATTATCATGTGGGACACAAAAATTCCAATGGGATCTAATAAAGAACAGGCTAAACAGTCACCTCTCTAATTCTAGGCTTTCTGTTTCTATTTATGTAATCCAAGATCACACAAACTCATATGAACTTTCTGGCAGCACCGGTGTCTGGTGACTCACTTTCCTTCCAGACTGAGTAGTGGCTAGGCCAGGTCCTCCAGAGGAGAAACAGTCCTCAGATCCCAAGACCAGTACCCAACTCCAACACAGTTTTTGTTTCGTTTTGTATACTAGGGTTGAACCCATATGGTGATAAGCTACATCTCAGTCCTTGCCTCAAACTTAGAATCCTTCTGCCTGAGCTCCCAAGTAGCTAGGATCGCAGATATGCACCATCAGTTCCAGCTAACATCACCTAATTCTTGCTTTTTGTCTTTCAGAAGTGACAGCATCAGCAGGGGAGTTCACTTTCTCCAGAATGGTAAGGCAGCTGCTTGCTACTCTGGCCCTCGCAGAGGAGTGTTTTCATCCGTGCTAGGAATGTTGTTAGTATTATTCCGTGTTAGGAATGTGCTAATGTTGTTACTCTCCACATTCTTGTCCAGATATCTTCAGTGGCCCCAAGTTAGCCAGAGTGGCCTCCTGAACCTCCAAGTCCCCCAGGTTACCTCTTCAGTCTGAGCAGACCCAGCCCCTTCACCAATGTCTGGTCTCAAAGCCCTTGGGATCCACCCCAACCTGGTCTCCCTTCTCTGAGCTCTCCTCTCTGTCTCAGCAGGACACAGTACTTTCTCTGCTTTAGGCAGAGTACACAGGCCACAGGGTTTAGGCCAAAGAGGTACCCCTGGGGTACAGAATGACCCTGTGGCTTATGCCAGCCTCCCCAAAACACACTTCATCACTCATCCCTTCACTCTGAGAAGGCAAATGCAAGTTGCCCCTGAACCCTGATTCTGTCTTGGCTGGGTCTGATGTCCTCGTGAGTCCAAGGCAGTGGTACGGGCGCTGATGTCCTCGTAGATGTGTATGGAGCACCCATCCCTTCAAGCAGGTGAATGCAAAGGCTCAAAGCCACCTTCCCATGCAGCAGCTTCAGCCAATTCGCATCAGTCAGCCAGAATCCAGTTCCATTCATCTGGTGGCAGATGAAGAGCCAACAAATGCAGTACTTTATGTGTAGTAAGTCCGCAACTTATGAATGAGTTCTGTTCTGGGAGAACATTTGTAAGTGAGACAAAGTGAGTCTTACACACCTTAGACAAAAATATACAACGTAAAGCATTAAAAAAGACACAAAAGTGCTGTAAGTAAACTATTTTTACTTGTATAGTTACCTTAGAATGGTGGCTCAGTACAGCAACTGGCATGTAAGGGATTTCGTGAAGTGAACTGACAAGAAGAGAGTTACTAGCTGGAGCAGGGACAGTAGGATAGAGTCATCTCTGATGAGAAAGAAAAAAGGCTACTACTCAGACATCTCTGGATCATTTTTCAAGAGGGTGGACAGAATTGAATCCATCAAAGCACCTGTGTCGTCAGCCTCAGGTGGGAGTGAGATTCCACCTTTCCCCATCTCCTATTGCTGATGATCTGCCAGCCCCACCATCCCACTCACCCTCCTCCTCCAGTCAGTGACATCACACTGCACAGTGAGCACACAGCAGCACAGCTGTGACGTGTCCGGTGGCCAGGTGAGCTGCTTCCGCGATTTGTTTGCATCTGTGAATGTTGGCAATGCAAGGTCTGTTCACATCGTGGAAGTTTGCAACTCAAATGGTCACAAGTTCGGGACTTATATTATTTTAATCTATCTCACATGAGAGGAACACTATTGTTTATAATTGTGTGTGTGTGTGTGTGTGTGTGTGTGTGTGTGTGTG
>NW_022947068.1:0-381 GCF_012274545.1 Fukomys damarensis | reverse complement strand
CAAAAGTCTCACCCTGATTGATTTAAAGGATACAAAGGAAGATGGGTTTTATTGTTTGATGAATGACCATCTTTTATTTTTGACAGGGTCTAACTATGTAGTTCCAATTGGCCTTGAACTCACTATATTATCCAGGCTGGGCTCAAACTCATGGCAATCCTCCTGCCTCAGCCTTCGGAGTGCTAGGATTACATAGGATTACAGGCATGCACCACCATGCCTGGCTGAATGATCATCACTGACAACCCAGTAATTCTTTTCTACACAGGTCACTGGTCATAAGCTTGATTTTACAGCCATGTTAAACAAACAAGGGCCAAAAATTAAAAGTAGAATCTTGTTGAATAGTGAAAGTTGTAGGATTCAGATAAAATTAGATAG
>NW_022947067.1:0-716 GCF_012274545.1 Fukomys damarensis | reverse complement strand
TCAGGATAGAGCAGCAGTGTGGTGCCTGCTCACCATCATGCTGTAGAGGTCTGCATACATGCATGGGATGATGATAGGATCTCCCCTGACATGAGTATTTTAGAGATTCCCATGCATCTGATTTGGTCAGGATTGATGGGGGTGGTTCTGCTTTCTTTGCATTTTAGAGGATTCTACAAACACATGCGATGGTCAGGTCAGCAGGATCTCTGGTCACGGTCACATCCATGGACTGCAGGACTACACTCACACATGACATCAACTATGTAAGGAGGCTTCACATGCCATGCACATCGTGGAAGATGCCTGAGATGTTCAAGAGGTGTTGGGGATCTGCCCTTATCCACACCTGTAGAGGCCTCAATATGTCCCTGAGATGGTTAGCACACACTTGGCTCCACACACACTGAAAGGGTACAAGGTGTGTCACAGACCTGAGGCAGTCTGCACATTGGAGATGTGGGGCCTCTCACATACTTGGACCCACTGCCTGGTCAGGACATGGGGTGTTCTGCTCACACCCACATTCCAGATAGAACTACATACCACAGGTGCTCAGGACAACGGGTGCACTGCTCACAGCACTGTTTCAGAGGGCGCCACAAACAGCTTCAGCCGGGATGAACTGGAAAACTCTGCTCACATCCTCCTTGTGACCAAGGACTCCACACCCCTGAGAAGGTGAGCGGAAAAGTGTTTTACTCAGATCCACATCG
>NW_022947066.1:0-889 GCF_012274545.1 Fukomys damarensis | reverse complement strand
AGGAGGTCATCTGCCACCAGGCCCTCATCAGAGGCAGTGCTGTGCTCTCTGGACTCCCACTCCAGAACCTGAGGTAAATAAACATTTGTGATACGCCTATGGGCTCTATGTAGCCAGCCTCTTGTGACTGAGTCTAAATTTCCAGCCCCTCTCCCAGTGCTCAGTTACCACCTGACCTCCACCTCCTGTCAGACCAGCCAGGCATTAGATTCTAGTAGGAGCGCAGACACTCCTGTGAACTACGCAAGCAGGGATCTAGGTTGTGGCTCCTTGCGAGAATTGGAGGTGGAGCTGAGGCAGTGATGCCGCAAATACAGATGAACACAGCAGAGAGGGCTGACTGCACTGCAGGCTTAAGTCAGAATCCAACACTTACTTTACTCCATGTGTGGCCATCCATTATTTTATTTACTGCTTCTGTCTGGGCCTCTCCCCTGTACTCTGTGCTTGTCTCACAGTTTGGTAGCACACAAGCTAACCTTGGCCACAGCGAGTGAAAACAATCATTAGAGGACTTCTTCGAAAGAGGGGAAAGGCCCAGTGATGAGACCACAAAAGACTAAAATGAGAACAAACAGAAAGCTGCATGTGAAAGAAGATACCAAGGGTCCTACTAAAATCACGGGTTCATTGCAACTGGTGATTCACATTCTCCAAGCCCACTGGTATAATATATGGCAACAGCTACCCAGTGAAGCCACTGAACCTTCAAAACTCGTCTACCGTGTGGAGCCCAAGCACCCTGCATTAAAAGATAAACCTCTGGAGCTTTCAAAAGAAAATAAAAACATATATTGCTGCGATATGATTCTTTTAATTCTTTTGGGAAGATTCCCAGCAGAGGGACAGCTAGGTCAAAGTGGACCTCTATTCCTAGTTATTTGAGGTA
>NW_022947065.1:0-2934 GCF_012274545.1 Fukomys damarensis | reverse complement strand
CTGAGCAAGTTCACAGAAGAAGGGTGGGATTTCCACATTTATGCAGAAGGACCGTGGCAGTGCAGCCAGACTGTGGAATAGACCATGCACAATGCTCACAAGCAGGGAGAGTAGAACCAGAAGGACACAGAGGCAGGGGTGCATGATGACCATGTATCTCAGCGGCTGACAAATGGCCAAGTAGCAATCATAAGCCATGACCACAGGGAGATAATTTTCTAAACAACCAAAACTAATACAAAACAAAGCTGAGAGAAGTAGCCTGTGTAACTGCTTCTCTGATCCTCTGTTTGGATGTTCACTAGTATCTTTGGGATCGTGCTAGTGCTTATATAGATGTTGGTGAAGGACAGGTTGGATAGGAAGAAGTACATGGGGGTGTGGAGGTGGGAGTCAGAGCTGATTGCCAGGATGATGAGCAGGTTTCCCAGGATGGTGACCAGATAGATAACCAGTTATATGTGGAAGGTGCATGGCTACAGTTCTGGATCATCTGTCAGTGCTAGGAGAATGAATTCCAAGACAGATTTTTTTTTAATTTCATGTTTTTTGGCTAATCTGTGGAAAAAATGGGGTAAAATATAAAATGAAACAATGGTTTCTGGCTGAGCACCAGAGTCTCCTCAGCATGATAAAAATGGATACTATGGATGTCAGTTGTATGCATTCTGGGAACAAGGCCCAGCATTCCACAGTTAGCATATATACAGTTAGCATATATTTTCCATGATGTTAATATTTCTAAAATGCTTCTAATTGTGCTTTAAAATAAAGAATAAGTGAAAATTCACATTGCAAAACATGTAAATGTGCAAATGTTTCTCTGCTGCTTCTTCCTCCATTTTTCTTCTCTCTTCTAACTCCTACTATCTTTATTGGATATCCATACTTTTTCATAAGGTTTACAAAATATAGGAATAAAATACATCATCAGACCTAATTTTTTCTTTCTATCCATAAATTGAAACAAAAAATGTGAGAATAAACTAATCAAATTTATCTTGTAGAGCATCAGTCCACCATCCTTTTTGGTACTGGAGAACAATTTCACCGAAGACATTATTTCTACAGAATGTGGGAGGAGGAGTAGTTCAATTCATTAACGTCTGTTGTGCTCTTTATTTCTATTACTATTACAGTGTAGTATAGAATGAAATAATTATATGACTCATTATAATGCATAATCTAATAAGAAAATAATGAACAGGTCTCAAGCAAACTAAAATTAGGGTTTGATTCCGGCCTAAACCCTGCCACAAGATATATTGAAATACATCAATTGAAACACACCAACTCACTTGTGACTGTAACCTGGGCTACCAAGTGCAGCTTAATTGCCACTTCTCATTCACTGATATCTTTGTGGTATGAGTTGGCAAGCACTTGATTTATTATCATCTCTGGGCAAATATCTCTGCTACCTTTAATCACTATTTGCATCCATTTTCCAGTGTTAGCATCAGCTCCCAAGCTCCACTGTAAATTTCAGTCTTTAGATTTTCTCATGAAGCATGGAACTTAGATTCTTTGCATGTGAAGTGAGGGATAGAGTTCCAGCTCCTGTGAGAACCTAAGGCTACTGCTTATCAGACAGGAGGCAGAACTCAGATGGTAATGTAAGCCATGCTGAATGGCTGCAAATGCAAACAATGCTTTCATTGCCTTCATGCTGCTCTCCTCTTGCTGTGTCACCTGATTCCTAACAGGCCACCAACTAGTCCTTAGCCCAGATTTAAGGAGCGATGCTGTATGGTGAAGCAATAGTGTCTTATTTTGGGAAATCACAGTATCACCTGACTGCCTTTTCAATTTACTTATGAGATAGTTTAACTTTTAGAACCATGGACCTCTCAGCACTTGAAATGGAAATATCTACATACAGTTGGGCAAACACTATGTCAAAGATCTCATAATCAGACTGCTAAACTGATCCTCTTGAGTCACCTCTGCAAATCCACTGGATAGTACAGAATTAGCATTTGTAAATGTTTCTGTATTTCTGATTAATTTCATTTACAATTGTTATAGTTTCTTTCTCAAAGAAATCCCCAAAGTTCCTCCTGCTTTCAAAGTGTGCCATCCCATAGGCATTAAGTGAGCTATAGGATGTGGAAAATGGCCATGCAGGTGGACCTGACAAGTGACTGAAAATCTGTGCCTTTAGAGTTGAAGCTGTTAGTACTGTCCCATGGGAACAAGAGCAATCTGATTAGCAATTAATTCTAGGAGAAGCTAGGTAACAATGTTGAAAACATTATTTCCAATCCTAAGGGAAACCCATACCTTAATGAGGTAAAAAGCGAATAATTACATAAAACTGAAAAGCAAATGAAACAACTAAATGTGAGAAAAGTAAAATACAGAGGCCCCTATGAAAAAGGATAAATAAAAATTAATTCCTCTACAGACTTTAAAAACTACTTTGAGATTGCTATTCGGGCATCTCGATGAGAGAGTCCCTTGTGAGCATTGCTGGCTTTCCCACTGGGGAAGAGAGAAACAGTTACATATGTAGTGATCATTTCTTGCAAAATAAGAGTTATGGCTGTGAATTTATTCCACTGTATATGTGTTAAACACATAATTTTTTTATCTTCATTGAATTTATTGGTACATTTTACGCATACAGTACAGTTCCATTCATTATTGGGATCTTGTACCTTTGCATGACAGGTCTTGGTTCTCATTTTGTCCTGTTGTCACTGCTTTCCCTTCAACCCCTCCTCCCTTCCCCATTTACAAACACTTTATTTCCATTTGTTCATTTTCTCCAATTTTTTTTTCTTTCCCTTATTACCTTTCCCCTACCGTTCCCACTCTCCCTATAAAGGTTAGTCCTTGTTTTCCCATTTCACAATGTCAGTTATCTCTTTAGAATTTTATGTACTATTACAGTTTATTCACACCAGAGAAACTATTCAGTATTTACACATA
>NW_022947064.1:0-218 GCF_012274545.1 Fukomys damarensis | reverse complement strand
TTCATAATGCTGGGTTTGGGGTGATTGATATGTTTTCTAGAAACAATAACTTGAAGACTATTTTCTCTGGATAAGGCAGTGTGAGGGGAGGTGTTGGTGGGTTTTAGCAATGACTGAGAGTTGGTCCTGGTGTTCTCGCGTCTTCACTGCCATCGGTTCCCCTGAGGTCATTCTTGTACCCACACATAACTACATGTTTGGTCTTTTATGCTTTCCAT
>NW_022947063.1:0-226 GCF_012274545.1 Fukomys damarensis | reverse complement strand
TCACTTTTCTGTTCCACAGCCAACAGCCTTCTTCCCCAGCTTAGCCAAGAGTATACCCTCCTCGGTCTCTGTTGCGATTTCCTGTCAGTGACCATCTCCTGCAGCTCCACATCCCCCACCCAACACCCAGACCTCTGTCCCAGGCTTCTGGGGTGCTGGCCACTGTGTCACTCAAACCCTTGCTCAAGCTGAACTCTGGCTTTTCACTCCACTCCTTGCTGGTGAA
>NW_022947062.1:0-294 GCF_012274545.1 Fukomys damarensis | reverse complement strand
ACAGCACACTTTTAACACAAACCCTAAAGTCAAGGAGAGAATAGAGTGAGATATTTTAAGCCCGAAAAGCAAATAGCCTCCAAAATAGACTGATGTATCCTGCAAAACTGTCTTTTAAAATTTATGGGTAAATAAGATACTTCCATGCAAAAGAACACCTAGGAAACTTCACAAATACTAAACTAGCACACCAAACAATTCTAAATAATACCCTATAAAAATAAAATGAAGGTCATAACTCAATGAGTCCCAACCAAGCAAATGAAGCAGGCAAGACAAGAAATTAAAGGGAGA
>NW_022947061.1:0-324 GCF_012274545.1 Fukomys damarensis | reverse complement strand
ATCAAAATGTCAACTGCTCATTAATGAGATACAGTGTGGAAAGGAATCCTGGCTTCATTCATCAGTATGAGCAGAATAACTTTTTATGGGATGTGCAGCGGCAGAATTTCAGGGGATAATTTCAAGCACAGAGAATTTTCTGGCTTTTATCATACTTTTTATGTAACGAATTAAATGTAGAATTACCTCCCAGCAGCCATTATACTCAGTAGGCATCTTTCAACGACGGGTGAACATTATTTTGTTGAAGAAAAGTGTTTAATTGAGGATATATTCCTAAGTGAAATACATAAATCACACATGTGTAAATACTGAATAGTTTCT
>NW_022947060.1:0-266 GCF_012274545.1 Fukomys damarensis | reverse complement strand
CGGCTAAGCGGCGAGAGAAGCTGTTTCCCGGGGAAAACTGCACGTTAAACCGCAGCAGCCCTCGGCAAAGTGAGTTTGTGTTCTAACGTCAAACTGAACGTCTCCCCAAGTATACAGAGTTCTGGAGGCTTGTGTGCACTCAGAGCTGCTAGGGACTCCCTTAGGCCTGAAGGGTTTCTCTGCTAAAAGTGCCTCACAACAGAGTTTCAATCTCAGCCAGGCAGAGACCTACAAACAAAAAGGACTACATTTGTACTCCCCATAAG
>NW_022947059.1:0-448 GCF_012274545.1 Fukomys damarensis | reverse complement strand
AAGACCTGTCATGTAAAGGTACAAGATCCCCAAAATGAATGTAACTGTATTGTATACCTAAAATGTACTAATAAACTCAATTTTAAGAAAAAAGTACAAACAGCAAATAAATATATGAAAAATGTTCAAAATCACTGGTCATTCAAGAAATATAAATACAAATTAAAACACTTAGATTTTTATCTACAGAAAGAATGGCTATTATAAAAAATCATTAATAAATGCTGGCATAGCTGTGAGGAAAAAGGAACATTTTTCCACTTTTGGTGGGAATGTAAATTGGTACAACCACTATGGAAATCAGTATGGAGATTCCTCAAAAAACTAGAGGTTCCATTTAACCAGCTGTGCCCCTTCTAGGTATCTTCCTGAAAGAGTTAAAAGCATCATACTAGTGATACATGCATACCCATGTTTATAGCAGCACAATTTATAATAGCTATTCTTG
>NW_022947058.1:0-202 GCF_012274545.1 Fukomys damarensis | reverse complement strand
TAGCCCAACTTTATAACTTTTTTTTAAACTGCTGATTTCATCTCACTAAAATGACTCCATGACCAACTGAAAAACAATTTAAAAAGTGAAGCAAGAACTTAGAAGAAATGAAACAATCTAAGTGCAGAATTCACTTAGTTTCCCTCCCTTCTTCCAGAATAATTTATCCCTAATATTGTACAGTTCACTTGCAAATGTGTAA
>NW_022947057.1:0-238 GCF_012274545.1 Fukomys damarensis | reverse complement strand
TAGAGAACAAGTTCAGGATGGTGACACAGCTGGGCAGAGGAGCAGGGAAAGACTAGAGCTACCATGACAAAATTCATCCAGTGCCTGGTTCAGGCAACAGTAACATATGCTTAGAACTTGGTCGGGTGAGGAAAATGGAAAATTACAAGAGCCAGAATACTTTACTAACACTCCATAGTCTATGTACTGTTCTTGATAGTGATTTTGATTTTTAATTACCTTTTTTCATTTAGGAAAA
>NW_022947056.1:0-1229 GCF_012274545.1 Fukomys damarensis | reverse complement strand
ACCAGACTTTGCTGAAATTTTTTTTCACCCATACATACACATAGAATGTGACTCACCCACTTTTGTGATCTTGTGTGCTATACTTAATATATACTAAACAACTTGAAGTTATTATGAACACAGATTCAGAATCATTCTTATCCCTAATATGCCAATCTTTGGAGAAAACATCTTTTCAGTGTTGTATACGAAGTTTCATGGACCAGAAACCAGATATCTAAAAATAGTTCGAAGTGGAAACTAAACTTAAATTCTGTATAATTGTGGCTTTTCTGTGGGGAGAAAAGGGAAGAAAAGGTGCTGCAACTTCCAGGCTTAGAGAACTGTGCTTACTCAGCTGAGGGGCATCCCTATTCCTGTTTGCTCAGGGTGGCATTCAGTTCTCAATGCATGCCACAGGTGTCTGTCCAATTTGTTCCTTGGCCTGGTGGCCACAACTTCTACATCTCTAGATGCTAGGGCCTGTGCTTGGGCACAAACACCATGGCCAAAGGAAATGATGGAGGAAGCTGTTCATTTCATGGCAACCAGGAAGCAGAGGGTGGTAGGTTTCTTCCTTCTTCTACATTTTTTCATCCAGGCCCCCAGCTATTATATGGTGCTGCCCCACATTTAGGATGCCTCCCTTAGTTGGTTCTCCTATGTGCTAACTGACATCCGTGGAAATACCTTCACAGATACAGTAACTATGTTTTACTAATTTCTGAGTCATCTCTCAATCCCATCTAGCTGAAGAGTGAAGATTAACCATTACAATGCCTCAAACTGAACTTTTGATTTCTCACCTTTGACCTCGAAAAAATTCTCCTGAAATCATTTAATGGAAATTCAATTCTTTTAGTTGTTCAGATAAAAATCATGTCTATTTTCTCTTTTTTCACTCACACCCTGTGTCTAAATCAAGCAATTCTACCCACTTCTTTTTCAAAATATTTCCAGGATATGACCACTTCCCATCACTCCTACCAACACTGTCCTGAGACAACACACCATTACTTCTCATTGATATGATTGCAATAACCTAATATTCACCCTCTTATAGGCTACCTTAATACTGAATCAGAATGTTGTTCTTACAAGGAAAATCAAATCATGTTTCATCTTCACTCAGATTCACTCTCTTATGGCTTCTCATTTCTTTTTTTTTCTTTTTTCCTTTCCTTTTCTTTTTTTTCTTTTTATTGAGTTCATTGGTACAATCTAGGGCTGGGGATTTAGCTCAGTGGTTT
>NW_022947055.1:0-1597 GCF_012274545.1 Fukomys damarensis | reverse complement strand
AGGCCCAGCATAATAAAGAAATGGAAACAATGAATGCCAACAGTGGAAAGAAATGGAATACATAAAACAGATTCAAAAAGATACCAAGGAATTTAAAAACTCCATTGAAAGTGTATGCAAGAGAATAAAAGAATGTGATGATAGAATCTCAGATATAAATGATAGGAGCATAGACAGTGAACATGAAGAGAAGTCTCTTAAAAACAGTAACAGATCATGAGAAATAGATCCAAAAACTCCTAGATGATACAAAGAAAAATAACATAAGATTGCTAGGAATCCATGAAGCAGCAGGAGAAAATGCAAAGGACTTAATAAAGCTCTTCACAGAATGGATGGGAGAAAACTTCCCAAACAGAGGAGAATAATTTAACATACAGATAAGTGAGGCATATAGGACTCCAACTAGCCATGATCAAAAAAATCTATACCTAGACATATAATAATCAAGATCCCAGAAACCCAACAGAAGAACAAAATATTACAAACAGAGGAAAAAAAAAATCACATGCAAAGGAAAGCCCATCAGAATCACATCAGACTTTTCAACACAAACCCTCAGGTCAAGGAGAGCCTGGAGGGAGGTATTTCAAGTCCTAAAAGAAAAAAACCTACAACCTAGACAGATGTATCCTGCAAAACTCTCTTTCAAAATGGATGGGGATAATAAGATACTTTCATGAAAAAGAACACCAGAGAAACTTCATGAATACTAAACCAGCACTACAAGAAATTCTAAATAATATCCTAGAAAAAGACAATGAATATCACAACACCAAGAGGCCCAACAGAGCAAATCAAATGACAAGGCAAGAAACTAAAAGGAGAGGGGAAAAAATTAAAAAGAGTCAACAAAAGGACAATAACACGACAATAAGAAGTCAGTACAAATCAGTTATAACCAACAATATCAATGGCCTCAATTCAGCAATCAAGAGAAATAGACTGGCAGAATGGATGAAGAAGCAATTTCCAACAATATGTTGTATACAAGAAACACATCTAGTGCAAAAAGAAGCCCATAGATTGAAAATGAAAGTGTGGTAAACAATTCTCCATGTGACAGGAATCCAGAAAAAATCAGGGGTAGCAATCTCATTCTCTAACAAAGTAAATTTCAAATCAAAATTGATTAAGAGAGACAAAGAAGTCCACTAAATCCTAGTAAAGGGAACAATTCAAGAGGAAGAGATGACAATCATAAATATATATGTACCAAATATAAATGCCACCAACTATATAAAACAAATATTAAATAACATGAAAAACCAAATAAGCATTAATAAAATTGTACTGGGGGATCTAAATACCCCACTATCACAAACAGTGAAAGTGCCTAGATCATCTAGGCAGAAAATCAACAATGAAATACTAGACCTGAACCAAGCTTTTGAATGCATGGACTTAATAGACATCCATAGAGTGTTCCACCCCACAAAATCAGAATATACATTCTTTTTAGCTGCACATGGGTCATTCTCTGAGATAGATCACATACTAGCTTACAGAACAGGTTTGAATAAATGCAAAAGAATTGAAGTTAGTCCCTGTATATTGTCAGATCACAGTGCAGAAAAGCTGGAGATGCATAGCATAA
>NW_022947054.1:0-243 GCF_012274545.1 Fukomys damarensis | reverse complement strand
CCCAGCCTATGTATATAATATTGAATGAAAATATTGAATGAAAGCTATGTAACAGGGTCTTTCCTTTATTGATATAGCTCCTCCCATCCGACCAAAGGACTTTGGGTCTGTAAAATTATTCATATGTAGGAATAGTCAAGGGGTCATGGTTCTCTGCTGTGATGATTCAAATCAGACTTTGTTTCACCAAACCTAGAGCTTTTCTGTTTATATGCTGCCCAGCACATTCAATTCTTGGAACAC
>NW_022947053.1:0-253 GCF_012274545.1 Fukomys damarensis | reverse complement strand
AACCAGCTGTGGCAAGCTTCTCCAGGAAAATCAATAGCATACAATCTTCCTTTCCCACTCTCACTTTATGTCATTCTGGCAACAATCCTCAGGTGGGTCTTCCACACCCAGAACCACAATGACTCCATTCAGCTGGGCTTTCTTACTTAAATTGACCATCAGTTAATCCGCCACATCTGTGGTCACAGAGTTAGTAAGGAGTAGAGCTGTGACTAGAATCTGAATCTGGAGCTCTGGACCGCATGGTTTTAGC
>NW_022947052.1:0-532 GCF_012274545.1 Fukomys damarensis | reverse complement strand
TTTTTTTAGCATTTCTACTTGAGAATATTACATATGAAGCTTTTGGTCAAAATTAAAAGTATGGGCACTCTCACCATCTTCAGAGCCAAAGGGCCTGCTCGGCTGTGCCCTTCCCTACTGGCGCCACTGCCACAAAATTCAGCACAAGAAAGCTAGCCATGCAGGCACCTCTGAACACCCCCAACATCCCCCCTCCCGCTTTTAGACCTCCTGATTGTGCTAGTCTTTGGACCTACTCTGTAGAGGCAGAGATGGTCATAAAGAGTATTTTCCGGCACTTTCAACTTTGAACATCTTCAACAAAGTGGGGGGGAAACTTATAGTAGAACTGAGTGGAATTCAACCCCTCAGGAGGTTGGGGAACTCATTGTGGGCCTTGCAGCCCAACCTCAGTCTGCATCATGGGGTTCTGCCACCAGATAGCTGAGATCAGGGGACTCGGCTCTGCACATGGCAGCACATATTGTATGTTATGACAGCAGTGATATAGTCTGAAAGAGGCACTTCAAACTAATTTTTGTTTCTTTTTTTT
>NW_022947051.1:0-204 GCF_012274545.1 Fukomys damarensis | reverse complement strand
CAAACAAAAAGGACTACAGTTGTACTCCCCCTAAGAAGTGGACTTCACTGGTTAAGTCACAGACTTGCAGCACCTTTCTCTGTGGAGTACTTCACCTTCATGAAACTGACCGTTTTCTCTTTAAACGGCTAAGTGGCAAGGGAAGCTGTTTCCCGGGGAAATCAGCACTTTAATCGGCAGAATCCTTAGGCAAAGTGCGTTTGT
>NW_022947050.1:0-210 GCF_012274545.1 Fukomys damarensis | reverse complement strand
GAGAATCTTTAGAATAATATAGGGATTATTATGATGTTAGCAGTATTAAGTCTTCCAATCCACAGACATAAGGCATCTTTTTAAAATTTTTCAGCATTAGCCACAGCAATTAGACAAGAGAAAGAAATCAAATCAATAAAGATAGGAAAGGAAGAAGTTAAACCGTCATTATTTGCTAACAATATGATACTCTACTTTGAGGACCAAAAA
>NW_022947049.1:0-800 GCF_012274545.1 Fukomys damarensis | reverse complement strand
AAGAAAAACCAAAACCAAACCCAAAAACAACACTGAGCAAGTCTGGTAGTCTAACATGAAAATATCTGTCCTCAAAGTTAATTAAATGCCCAAATTTAGCAGAGTTACCTTCATAAAAATCTACATTTCAGCCGGGCGTGTGGCACATACCTGTAATCCCAGCACTTGGGAGGCTGAGGCAGGAGGATTGCTGTGAGTTCGAGACCAGCCTGGGCTACACAGTGAGTTCCAGTGCAGTCTGGACTACATAGTGAGACCCTGTCTCAAAAACAACAACAACAACAACAACAAAACAACAAAACCCCCAAAAAACAAAAACAAAAACAAATCTACATTTCTGTTAGAAATGTGAAATCAACGCAGTTTTCAACATGATAACACCAAGACCTGGGCTCCTTATGCCGTACTTTTTACAAATTGTTTCCTAAGAGCTGAGTAAATGATCTTCTTTATGTATTGTTCATGGTATAAATAACACAGAAGGAACTGTGTGCGTTCGCATTCAACAAAGAAATGCATTTAACGCACTCAGATATTCGTGTAAAGAGAGGCCCTGCCAAGAAACCCGACACATTCTTCCGTGTGGTGAGCAGCGTCAGTGTTTCAGTACAATATTGCTTCTAAATATTATTTTAAGAAACTACTCCACAAAGCCGATACAAGGCAGACGCATCTCCTAAATGCCTGCAAATGGAACTCCGGAGGTTGGGGACGGTCCCTTAGCCCCGTCGCCCTATGCGGGCTTGGCCGGCCGCTCACCACACCCGGGTGCACACAGGGTACGCGCACACCCTGGCTCC
>NW_022947048.1:0-599 GCF_012274545.1 Fukomys damarensis | reverse complement strand
ATATGCATGGAATCCTTATGATTGTTGTGTGTGCATGACACTTAGGGCAAGGATTTTTCTGAGAGTGAGGAATAGTGTTGCATTCCAACTACCAGAGCTTTGCAGTGTATCTCTGATGAATACTGTTACAGTTAGCATTGGGGCTTGGATTAGGCTTAGAGTTAGGAATTGTGCTGGAATTTCACTTCCTGTATATTTCAGTGTGGGTTTTAAGATTAGTGTCACTGTAAACTTTAGGTTTATGTTTGGGTGTTATGTCAGAATGCGTGCACCTGGGTAGCATCAGGTTTATGTTTGGGGTAGCCATTTGGCTGGATTAGGGTTAGGGTTAAGACTTTAGGGACATTCATTGGGATAGCATTTTAGGGAGGTGTTAGGTTTAGGATTAGAGATAATGTTAGCTGTTAGTGTTAGGCTTAGGGTTAGACTTTTGAGTTAGCATTATGGTTGAGGTTTTACAACAGGTTTAGAATTAGTGTTAGGTTATACATTACGAATATGGATGGAGTTCAAGTACCCGATGATTGCAGTGTGATTGTGAAGGTTAGGGCTATAATGCTCATGAGAATGTATAATAGTGTGGGATTCCTAGTACCTGG
>NW_022947047.1:0-790 GCF_012274545.1 Fukomys damarensis | reverse complement strand
GAGGGGCCATCGCCTAGCGTTAGAGCTACATTTCGGGGCTGGAACGGATTCCCCCTTGGGCTCTCCGTGTAGTGAAGAGTGAGACGGAGGGTCAGGCTTCGTGTTCATTGGAAGCTGAGTTTTAGGAATGATGTAGGAATGTAAGTCCCTCCTGGAGGCTGAGGGATAGGATTAGGGTTAGGAGGAGGATTCGGGAGAAGGATAGCTTTGGGATTTCGCTGCCTGGGTGTCGGGCTGTGGGTTTCCTAGTGAGTGTCAGCATGAGATGGCACCTGAGGCTTAAGCACAGGGGTGGATTTCAAGCGCCGCCCTGGAGGAATCAGGCTGTGGGCTAGGGTTAGGGTTAGGATTGGTGAGCATGACCCGGACGGAATTCACCTTCCAGGTAGTTTGCCTGTGCGATCGAAGTTGAGGGCAGCGCGTTTCTTGAAGCTGGGGTCGAATGTGTGTTTCCCGGGACCTGCCCATGGAGGCCTGGCTATAGTGGGCAGCGACTGGCCAGAGAGGGGGGTTAGCGCTCGATGTTGGGGACTGAATAGGCCCCCCATTTTCCTCCCTGAGTATAGGAATCA
Organism: Fukomys damarensis; assembly: GCF_012274545.1. Lineage (NCBI taxonomy): Eukaryota > Metazoa > Chordata > Mammalia > Rodentia > Bathyergidae > Fukomys > Fukomys damarensis. The sequence goes on along the minus strand of NW_022947047.1, from coordinate 218 downwards.
GGCTGTGGGCTAGGGTTAGGGTTAGGATTGGTGAGCATGACCCGGACGGAATTCACCTTCCAGGTAGTTTGCCTGTGCGATCGAAGTTGAGGGCAGCGCGTTTCTTGAAGCTGGGGTCGAATGTGTGTTTCCCGGGACCTGCCCATGGAGGCCTGGCTATAGTGGGCAGCGACTGGCCAGAGAGGGGGGTTAGCGCTCGATGTTGGGGACTGAATAGG
>NW_022947046.1:0-632 GCF_012274545.1 Fukomys damarensis | reverse complement strand
TCCCTAGTGTAGGCATGGAAGGGAGGTGTAGTGTCAGGAGCATTGTGTGCATGACGCTAAGCCCTTCTGAAAACACAGATAGTGGTAAGAGAAGAGTTGCTTTGTTTTATCTCCTGGCACCGAGATGTATTCCAGAGCAATACTGTTTTATTAATTGCAAGTGGGATGTGAACCAAGAGGTGTAGGGAGTGAAAGGGAGAGAAGAGGAAGGGGAGTAAGAAACATTAAGATACGTTATGTCCAATACCAACTCCTTGCCACAAATGCAATCATTACGTCCTGTAAACGTGTAGCAATACAAACAAAAATCGAATAACAATAATTAACACAAATGCAGGCATATCAGTAATAAGACCAGAGCAAGATACATCTCTCTTCCTCCCCAAAATCAGCTTTTGGCCTCTGTCCAGTGACAGGGGGAGGGTAGTGGTTGTGGGGAGGGTGCGGCAATACTGCTGGAATAATTGGTTATTGATAAAATGAATAATTTTTTATATCCCAAGTACACACAAGTTTGTTCCAGATAGATGAAAGCCCTAAATGTGAAAATGTAAGTCTAATTTTGAAATATTTTCATATTAAGATATCAAAACAATCAAAAAGACTTCACTGCATTAAATTTAAGGATTTCT
>NW_022947045.1:0-245 GCF_012274545.1 Fukomys damarensis | reverse complement strand
CCAAATCTTCTCTAATTACAGACCGGTGCTCCTGACCTGCCCTCTCAGAATATATCCACGATATCCCTTCCAGACACAGAGTCTTCAGTGGAAGTCTTCTGGGCAGCGAGAAGTCATCCCAAGGGCTGCTCTCCCAAGGAGAGTTTCTCGGAAAAGGATGTGTCCTTTGAGTGCTGACAGGGTTTTCAAAGCTCCTTCTTTTCTACCTACCCACTCCTTTATTTATTAATTCATTCTTCACATCT
>NW_022947044.1:0-207 GCF_012274545.1 Fukomys damarensis | reverse complement strand
CCTTTGACCATATTCGCTGTATTTTATATCTGTAATAAAATGTTCTATAGTACATTCTTTTCAGTATTAGGAACAATTATAGAAAAACAAGAATGCTTCTAAGAAAATAGTGCCTATGTGATGACCACATTCTAAAAACAAAACTGTTTTTCCCATAAAAGATATTATTCATGGTTTATTAACACATTCTAATATTTTTAATAACAT
>NW_022947043.1:0-214 GCF_012274545.1 Fukomys damarensis | reverse complement strand
CCTGAAGCTAACACTGTTTTCCCAGAAGTACTGTTGAGGAGAACAGTGGAACTGCAATCATTAAACACAATCTGTTTATTATTCTTCATTGGATTTATCATTTTCTGGGGATGAGTAAAATATTAGTATTTATAAGGATATATTTATAACTGTGCAAAAATCTGAAGTCCAAAATGGAGTGATTTCTCCTTAGAAACTGTTCTTTTTAATTAAT
>NW_022947042.1:0-272 GCF_012274545.1 Fukomys damarensis | reverse complement strand
TAAGGGAGACAGGTCTCTACAGAGAATTAAAGATTTATGAAGAGCATGGGGAAAGGGCACAGTGAGCTCTGACAAACTGACCAGGTGATCGAGCTGGTACCATAAGTGATGAAGTCGTGTTCACCTGCAGCCCTTGATGTGCCATGACGAGACGCTCACTTTGTCTTTGTGGATTTCCTCCCACAAACCCAGAACCCCAGCTTAACCTTGAGAAAAACATCAGAAAAGCTCCAGTTGAGAAACAAACATTTGTACAAACTACTTGAAAGCTG
>NW_022947041.1:0-257 GCF_012274545.1 Fukomys damarensis | reverse complement strand
GCATCATGTATAAGTGAAATGAAGAAAGAAGGTGATTTGACGTATGTGGAAGGAAAAGCATGACAGAAAGGGAGTTCATTTTTGCTCACTTTAAATACCTTGCTTAAATGGGATTCAATTACTGCCCTCTTACTCGCCTATGAGGAATTGACTTCTAATAGTTTTCTGGACTGCCGGTCTCCTTTCAGATGTGACCCATCCACCTCACACACTGTTGGCAGACCTCTGTAACCCAGAAAAACGATGACATTGCTAAG
>NW_022947040.1:0-1434 GCF_012274545.1 Fukomys damarensis | reverse complement strand
GAACTCAGGTCCTTGCACTTGCAAGGCAGGCCACCGAACCACTGAGCTAAATCCCCAGCCCATTGCAGTTTATTTCAAAGGGCAATGGGATATGAAATTTAATAACAAAAATACTATAGACAGAAAATTCTGGCTGAACAAGGTATCAACTATATTTTATTTCCTTCATACAAAATAACACTATATTGGAAGTTAAATTTAAACCTATTTCATGAGTATACCAGTGTAAGTAAAAAAATAAAATGTGTCATGAGTATTGTTTCATTACTTTTTTTGAAAATGTTTTTATTTAAGTGTACTTAAAGAAACTTGTGTTATGTCTAATTTGGTGTTTGCTTGATGCTTTCCTTTATTGCAGGATACTAGCAAATCTGTGCAGGTGATGGAAAAAAGCAGCTATCTCAATTTTGCCTCCCTGGAAGATGTGCAGGCCAAGATGCTGGAAATACCTTACAAAGACAAGGCTCTGAGCATGGTTGTGCTGCTGCCAATTGAAGTCGATGGTCCGCAGCAGGTAAAACTTGGGCCTACATTTGTGCTTCCTAGTGTCCTTTGCTTTTTTCCCCCAGTCACTAAGAAGGCAAAAGGTTTTACAGCAAGGTCCCCCAAAATAATAAAAGTTTCAACAGAAGGAATGCTGATTTATCTTTTCATTACAGATACTTTAGTACAGAGTCTAACACATACTGGTAGTCAGTTAATCAATAATTGAATAGTGTTATATACATTAAATTTTAATTTTGTTCTTTTGAAAGGTAAAATGTATACTTGGTGGAGAGAAATACTAATGTAAGAAATGTTTACAAATATGGCAAAAGGTGCATAATAGTTCATACACTGTAACTACAATATTCAATTCTTAATAAGTATCAGAAAATTAAGAGTATTTAAAATGACAGAAAATTGGTTGGTAGCCTAAAGAGTAATAATATATAGTTGACTTTGTACCTTGAATGTGCATATATAAATATGTACCTACAATATAAAATAAATATATACTCTGGACTTCTATTTCTGGTCACAAGAGTAGTGTGTCATAAACTGAATCATCTGTGTATTAAATTTATTTCTAGAATAAAGTTTCCCACATTTTAATGCATTCTTATAGTACAGTATATTTCTATAGTTAATCATGATAGATTCACTTTTTCCATTGTTTTTAGTTTGAAGATGGACTTGCTGGTGAGAAATTAATGGAGTGGACAAGCCTACAAAATATCAACACAACAGAGGTGAATTTACATTTACCTAGGTTCAAGGTGGAAGAGAGTTTCAATCTCAACACCATATTGCAAGACATGGGAATGGTAAAAGCCTTTGGTCCACAAGATGCCGACCTTTCAGGCATGACTGGAGACAAGGGTTTAATGGTATCTAAGGTCAAGCACAAGTCCTTTGTGGAGGTTAATGAAGAAGGGACAGAAGCTGCAGCTG
>NW_022947039.1:0-222 GCF_012274545.1 Fukomys damarensis | reverse complement strand
TGCACAGTGGTGTAATAGACCAGAAGACAGAGATAGAAAGTACTTTAGTCTATGTAAAACCTTCCCTGAGCTGCCCAGAAACTTAGAGGCGGTTGGGAGGATGAGGAGTGCAGTGCCAAGCCCTCTGATTTGGTCTCAGACAGGCTTATAATGGGCCCGTTATAAAACAGAGGTTCAACAGGCCTTGTGATTAGAAGCTACTTCTTTTAATTCAGTGATACC
>NW_022947038.1:0-231 GCF_012274545.1 Fukomys damarensis | reverse complement strand
CACACCAGTGATGGCACTGAGCCTGTGACGTAGTGGCTTCGCAGGGGAAGGGAAAGGCCCAGGGCAGGGGTCCAGCCTGCAGACACACTTGGACTAAGAGGTGTGATGCAGGAGCTCAAGGTGCCCGCTGCCGTTGCCCCCGAAGCAGGGGCCCTGCTGTGCTGTCCGCACTCCCAACCCCAACGTGTGCTTTCCCGTTGGGGCGGCAGGAGGACGGCTTCCGTCTCTCCG
>NW_022947037.1:0-406 GCF_012274545.1 Fukomys damarensis | reverse complement strand
GGGTTTGTGCTACAGTGCTGAGGATTGAACCAAAGCCTTGCATGTGCTGGGCAGATGCTCTATCAGTGGGCTATACACCTGTCCCTTCATTGTGGTTTTGATTTGCTGCTTCTTTCTGAAGGTTGATGGTGTTGAGCATCTTTTCCTATCTTTATTGGCCATTTGTATATCTTCTTCGGAGATATGTTTATTCTGATTTTTTGCCCATTTTAAAATTGTGTTTTTCTTTCTTTTTCTTCTTTTGGTTTTGAGGCTTGGGAAATTGAACTCAGGGCCAGTGCTTTCTTACTTTGAGGCAGGATTTTGTTAAATCTTTAAAGTAAATAGAATTTGATATTCTCCTGCTGCAGTCTACCTGTGAACTAGGATTACAGGCATGTGTTACCATGCCTGGCTTGTGATTTTT
>NW_022947036.1:0-212 GCF_012274545.1 Fukomys damarensis | reverse complement strand
GAGCACAGCCAAAGACCTTTATGAAAGAGGACTTCCAGAAGTGCTTCGGAAGGTGGCGGGAATGATGGGATGAGTGTGTCTGAAGTGAGGGAGTATTTGGATGGGTATTAATGACGATGTGTCTCTTACTGAAATAAATTTAAAAATCGATCATCACTGTATTTTTTATTGCATTGCATAGCTCTACCTGTGCAGGACAACAATGTCCACCC
>NW_022947035.1:0-454 GCF_012274545.1 Fukomys damarensis | reverse complement strand
AACAGAAAATTGACACCAAAAAATGCTTTAGTAGCTTTTGGAACTGGTTTACAGAAGGGGTTTAGAAAAAGTTTGAGAAGCAGACTAGAGAAATCCTAGAATACCGTAAATAGAGCTTGATGGGTGATTGTAGATCCAGCTCAGAAGACCAGGATGGTGATAGAATGTGGACAGTAAATATCAGGCTCAGGAGGTTTCATTTGGGAAGAACTCCATTGGCAGTTGGCCTAGACAGCATGTGAGTTACAGTCTTAAAGAAATTATCTGTACTTTGTGCATTGCCTAATGGTTTGTAGAATACCGAGATTAATGGCTGTGGAGTAATTAATCTGGTGGATGAAATTTCTTGACAGATGCATATTCAGGCTGTGTCATGAGTACTACTAGCTGTTTTAAGGTAGACTTATAGGGAGAATCAGGGGCAAAAAGTAGAGCCAAAATAACTGAAATCTTA
>NW_022947034.1:0-6527 GCF_012274545.1 Fukomys damarensis | reverse complement strand
AATATATACAAGGTAAGAGGACACAGAAGCAAGATGTGACCCCAGACTTCTAGCTTGCCCAAGACAAACCCAGGGGGCAGTGAGGTAGAACAATTATAAAACCACCCACTTGAACTCTCTGAAATAGCAACACAGAAATAACAACACAGATGAATGAGACCCTAGAAAAAAATCAAAATACCAATAGCATACCTCATAAAATTAGAGAAAGCAATCCTAAAATTCATTTTGAACAGAAGAGACCTAGAATAGCAAAAGCAATTCTGGACAGCAATAGCAAAGCAGGGGACATCACATCTCTGATTTGGAATTATACTACAAAGCTACTGTGATAAAAACAGCATGGTACCAGAAAAAAAAAACAGACCTGAGGATCAACAGAACAGATTAGAAGATGCACAAACAACTCCCAACATACTCAGCCACCTTATCTTTGACAAAGGGGCCAAACTCCTTCACTGGAAGAAAGACAGCTCTTTAATAAATGGTACAGGAAAAACTGGCTTTCCACATGGCAAAGATTAAAACTTGACCCATATCTTTCACCATGCACTAAACTCAAATAAAAATGGATCAGAGATCTAAAAAGTAAAACAGAAATAGTAAATCTGCTGGAAGATAGAATAGGTAAAACTCTCAAAGGTACCGGTGTGGGCAGACTTTATGAACAAAACCCCAATTGCATAAGAAATATCACTAAGAATTAACAACTGGAATCTCATCTTATTAAAAAGCTTTAGCACAGCAAAAGAAACCACCAGCAGAGTGAAGAGACAATGCACAGAGTGGGAAAAAATTTTGCCAGCTGTTCTTCTGGCAAAGAATTAATATCTAGAATATATAAGAACTCAGAAAAATGAGACTCCCAAATGTAAAGACCCAATCCAAAAAATGGGCATCTGAAATAAACAAACACTTCTCAGATGAAGAATTAGAAACAGCATGTAAATACATGAAAAATTGTTCAACATCACTTGTGATTGGAGAGATGCAAATTAAAACAATACTGAGATTCCATCTCACTCCAAAGTAAAGGCTAGCATCAAGAAATCAACAAACAACAAATAGTGGGGAAAAAGGAACCTTTCTCTACTGTTGGTGGCAGTTTAGACTTGTGCAACCAATGTGGGATTTCTTAAAATCTAGGATTAGAGATCCCATTTGACCCAGCTATCTCCTTTTTAGGTATCTTCCCAAAAAGAATTACAAACATCACATCACAATGATATATGCACACACATATTTACAGGAGCAGAGTTTGTAACAGCTAAATTTGGAAACAGCCCAAATGCCCATCAAAAGATGAATGGATAAAGATTTTTTTATACAACTGAGTACATTTCAGCCATAAGAAGGACGAACTTCTGCCGGGGATTTAGCTCAGCGGTTCGATGTCCTGCCTTGCAAGCACAAGGACCCGAGTTCAATTTCCGGGACCAAAACAAGCAAACAAAAAAACAAAGAAGGATAAACTTCCCACATTTTTAGTTATCTTGAGACCATACTCATAAGTGAAATAAAGAGGACACATGTGTTTAAATTTCACATTGTTGCCAGGGTATAGTTCAGTGGCACCACACTTGCATTGCAAGCGCTAAGTCCTGAGTTCAATCCTTGGGATCAAAAAAAAAAAATTCACATTGTTTCTCTGGTGTGAGAAACCGAACCAAAATATGTAATAGATATTGGGAAGTAGGAAGAAAATGTTGAAATGGAAAGAAGAACAAGGGAGGAGAAGGAAGAAAGAAAGGAAGGGAAAAGAAAAAATATACAAGGCAAATATGGAGACTAGCTTTGGTAAATAAGAAGGGAAATGGGTTGAAGGGAAGGGAGGCAACTGGAGAAGAAAGAATCAAGATATATTATGTAGAGGTACAGATTCTCTATGATAAATGTGATCATTATGTATATCTAAAATTTACCAATAACAATAATTTTTAAACATGTATAAAATAACTTTATACATTTTGTTCAATAAAGTTTGTGATCTTGGAAATGGAAACTAAGCAATACTGCCACAAATTTGGACCAAAACTGTTCAAATGACTGAACAGTAAGACATTATGTGGGCTCAGAGTGAGTTCAAACCTGCGCTGGAGACCACAGGACAGGGAGATGCTTCATATAAGAAGCAAGGAAAAATTTTCTACTCTCCAAGAACCAAAATGCCACCAGCTTGAATGAGAAAGTACTGCAAACTTTCGCCGGCAGAACCTGGCCCACGTACCTTATACACAATACAACTGTCCTCAAAGCAAACTAGAGCCTAACCCTTTGGGTCTAAGGAGTTTTGGGTAATACACGGGATATCACAGTGTATTATGAAGAAGGGAATATCCGATTTACTTTGTTCTTGAAAAGCTGTTACTGAGAGATAATGGAAATTCCAGCCAGTGACCACAGAAGTCAGACTTGGCTGGAAGGCTGCCCATGCTGGAAGGCTGAGACCAGCAAGAACCACTTATCACAAGCAAATCAGTGTCTCTGATAACTCAGCTAGGATTTCTCGGTACCTAAGCCTCCAGGTCTGTGCAGCAGCAGAACAGTTCTGTTGAGGGACTCTGCTCATCAAGTTTCCCTTGAGCACAGACTGTAACATTCATCTCACTGTGAAACTCAGCAACGTACATAGTGCCATTCAATGGTATAACTATTTTGAAAGCTCACATGAAAGCAGCTGGTTATTACGAGTCCTGTTTATCCAATGTGTCTGTGCCATGAATTAAAACAAAGACTGAACTTTTGGAGGGGAGGGGGGTTACCAGAGATGGAACTTGGGACCTTGCACTTGCAAAGCAGGTGGTGGAACCACTGAGCTAAAGCCCTGGCCCTGAAGACTGAATTTTTTAAAAATCCAGATTTTTTTCTTCATATCCTCAGCAGCATTTTCATTTGTTTTTATTCATTTATTTATTTTAAGACAGGGCCTCACTGTGTAGTTCAGATTGATCTTGAGTTCACCATGTAGTCCAGGCTGACTTCAACCTCGCAGTGATCCTCCTGCCTCAACCTCCCAAGTGCCAGGATTACTGGTGTGTGGCACCACATTTTTTTTTTCAGTACTGGGAATTGAATTCAGGACCTTGTACTTGCAAGAGAGGTGCAGGGCCACTGAGCTAAATCTCTGACCCAAGACTGAATTCTTGATTCAGTGGCTTATCTATTTATTTCAAGAGAAAGTGATAATACTACTAATAGCTTGTTTACCATGTAATGATAGTTCTGAGCTTTACATTCATTACCCTTACAACATCCTCCCTAAATTAGGTAGAATAACAACCATATATTTGAGATAGAGATATTAATTATCTACAAATGTCTCAGGCTATAACACTTACGACTGCATTAAAAATTTAAGAGACAAACTAAACTGTATACCTAAAATGTACCAATAAACACAATAAAAGAAAAAAAATTTTAAGAGACAGAGTTCAGACTCAAACCTAGGTGTCCAAAGCTTATAATCACTATTCAGCAAGACAGGGAAGAGACAGAGGACTTGGGTCAAACTCTTTCTGTTCAAGCTGTGACAAGTTATTCTATATCCATATACTGGGAACAGTAATATTTTTTGTCATTTCTCCCACAAATGTCACAAAGAACAAGTTAGAGGCCTCTGCTACGAAAAACTTTAGTGAATATGAACTGTGCATGGTGGTGCACACCTGTAATCCCAGCATTCAGAAGGCTGAGACAGAAGGATCGCTGCAAGTTTGAGGCCAGCCTAAGTTACACAGCCAGACCCTGTCTCAAAATAAATAAATAAAAGTAAATATGGAGTGATTTAGATACTCATGATTTCATCCACTTAACTTTTGTTAAGATGAGTTCATTTGTATTGATGAAGCGGCTCAATGGTAGAGTGCCTACCTAGCACAGGTGAAGCCCCAAGTTCAATCCCCCACATCACCATTAAAAAAAGAGTTCATTTGCCCATTGAGTTTGACGTACAGTGGTTCTGAGCTCAGTGGTTCTGCTGCCTGACTCGAAAGTAACAAGGACCTCAATTTGATCCCCAGTAACAAAAAAAGAAAAAAATATATATATGAACACTGAGAAAAGGGGTGGGGATTTAGCTCAGTGGATCCACTGCCTGTCTTGCTAGTGAAAGGTCCCAAGTTCGATCCCCGGGACAAAAAAAAAATATTTTTCAGGACAGTCAAGACTCACCTAAGCCACAACGGACAGTTTCTGGAGTACATCTGACAAAACCATCTGAAGAGCAAGCTTCTGGGCCATCTTCCTTGTCATGAGGAATGACAACAATCCTAGATCCAAGCAAAACAAACCCATTTAAAATACCTATGTGAAGGAGTCTGATGTACATTTCAAAATAACAATACTTCCTGGGTGTGGTGGTGCACGCCTGTAATCCCAGCACTCAGGAGGCTGAAGGAGGAGGACCACAGCCAGCCTGAACTACACAGCAAGACCCTGTCTCAAAAACCAACAAACAGGGCTCAGCGGTTCTGTGGCCTGCCTGGCAAGCACAAGGACCTGAGTTCGATCCCTGGCACATACACACGCACACACACACAAAACCCAAACAAACAACAACAATAACAAAACGCAAAACATAGCAGTACAAACAATACTTGCGTGATTCTTGGATCATTGTTCTAGGGATTAGAGGCAAGCATGGCACAAGGGCGTGGTTGAATGGTCTGAGGGAGATATGTCCTGTAGGGCTAGTTTCACAGATCTATTCTGAAGTTTCTGATGTACTCTAAGGGAGACCTGAGCAGGAACTTGCACAAGACTCACAGCACCCACAGATGGCATACTGACAAGTGGAAGGTACACTCCCGCAGACCCCAGCCTATGCATGAGGGTGAATCACACACTGAGGAGGGTTTGGAGATGGTGCAGATGATCTGGCCCCTCCCTGCACATCAGCCACAGGAGCTTCCCCTACTCCATTCTCCGACAGCCCTGCCTCAGACTCGCACCCCGAAGGCTGAAGGCCGGGGCTTCCTGAAAAACTCAGGACTGATGAACATATCCTTTCTAGGTATGTCTAGTCAACACTTTTCCTGCTTAAGCCCTTACATGAGTCAAAAAAGGAATGCATGTTTACAAAAGAGCATGAAACTGTCTTTGGTTTTGTGGTGCTAGGTATTGAACCCAAGGCCTCTGCCATAAGCGCCATCTGTAGCCCACTTTTTATTTTTACTCTCAAGTTCTCCCTGTGTCACTACGTTGTCTAGGGTGGTCTCACTTGCAGTCCTCCTGCCACAGACTCCTCAAGTCCTGGGATTACAAGTGTGTGGCACTGGGCCTAGGTTATGGAGCTCTTTAGATGATGACTTTGCTGAGATACCTGAAAACTATAAGAACTCTGTATTTGGAGTCCTATTTCAACATGAAGCAATTTCTCCTTTTGGGTTCTGCCATTGTTGGGTTTTGTGTTGTTGCTCTTGTTTTTTTGTACTAGGGATTGAATATAGGCCTTTGCACCAAATTACATCCCTAGCAGTTTTATTTTGTATTTGAGAAAGGGTCTTGCTACATTGCCCAGATGGATCCTCCCCACTCAGAATGCCAGAGTGTAGGAATTACAGGCCTGAGGCACCATACCCAGCAATAAAGCAAGGTCTTAACTAAAAACTGGAGAAACAAGCCAGGTATGGTGGTGCACAACTGTAATTCTAGCACTCAGACGATGAGGCAGGAGGATCACCTTGAGTTTGAGGTACACCTAGGCTACATAGTGAGTTCAGGCCCAACTATACAAGGAGACCTTGCTCCAAAACAGGAGAAATATTTCCTTCCTTATTCTAGGCTTTTTTTTTGGGTTGGAAATTGACTGTTAAATTTCACATTTAAAGTTTCTGTTAGAAATTGCAGAAAGTGAAAACCTGTATTATAAGGCACAAAAATTCTGCCCAGGAATTTAGAAGCTTAGCATGGGCAAGGCCTCATAGGTAGATGAAAAGTGAATTTTAGAAATTAAAAAAAATCAAGATCCTCTCGTCCCCCTTCTATTAAGAATGGACCTTCCCAAGCCATGCGTGGGGGCGCACGCCTGTAATCCCAGCACTCAGGAGGCTGAAGCATGAGGATCGCTGTGAGTTCAAGACCAGCCTGGGCTACACAGTAAGTTCAAGGCAGGTCAGTCTCACCTACATAGTGAGACCCTGTCTCAAAAAAAAAATGGACCTTCCGGGCTGGGGATTTAGCTCAGTGCTTCTGAGGCAGTGTCTGCCTCACAAGCACAAGGACCCGAATTCCATCCCTGGTCCAAAAAAAAAAGGCAAGAATGGACCTTCCTTCAGCTCTCCAAAGGCTCTTCTGCAATGCCAGCTCCAGGATTCCAGCACTCATGGGGCTGCAGCACTCCCTCTAAAATACAGAAGAACTGGGCCAGGGATTTAGCTCAGTGGTGCTGCTGCCTGCCTCCCAAGCACAAGGTCCCGAGTTCAGTCCCTGGTACCAAAAATAAATAAATAAATAAAAATAAAACGCAGAAGAACTTCAGGCTTTGCTTCTCCAGTGGTGCTGCAAGATCTTCATTTTCCCTTCCTTCA
>NW_022947033.1:0-201 GCF_012274545.1 Fukomys damarensis | reverse complement strand
AGAATACATGTTCTTTTCAGCTGCACATGGGTCATTCTCCAAAATAGACCACATACTTGCTCATAGAAGTTGTTTAAGTAAGTGCAAAGGAACTGAAGTGATCCCCTGTATATTATCAGATTACAGTACAATGAAACAGGAGATCAATAGCAAAAGAAACCACAACAATTTTAAAAGCACATGGAAAATGAACACACTCCT
>NW_022947032.1:0-236 GCF_012274545.1 Fukomys damarensis | reverse complement strand
TTCTAAGGCTGAGTGGCTGCTGCTGTGGTAGGTGCTGTGCTGTGTGTGGCATATATCACCCCCATGCATCTCTTGGCGAAAATGATAACTGTGTAACACCCGTCCAAAGCTCAGGCGTCACCGTGGAAGAGGGAGGCAGGGGGAATGTATGACCGGAGGAAGGCGTGGAGTGTAGAAAGGACTGTCCTGCCAGCTTTAGTCAAGGTAACAGCCCTTGTAGTTCGGCCACCGTACAG
>NW_022947031.1:0-714 GCF_012274545.1 Fukomys damarensis | reverse complement strand
GGTTAGCCCATTGAAACCAAAGCGGTTAGATTCCTGAATGTGAAGTACTCCACACAGCAAGGGGCTGTAACTCTGTGAGTTTACCAGTGAAGTCCCCTTCTCATATGGAGTGCAACTGTATTCCTTCTCATTTGTAGGTTTCTGCCTGGCAGAGATAGAGGCTCTTTGCTGAGAGGCTTCTATGAAGCTTTGCCCTGAGGCCTAAGAGAGTGCTTAGCAGATCTGAGGCCTCAGAAGGCTCTACAACTCTGTGATCTTGAAGTGACTTTAAGTTTGTGCTTAGAAAGGTAGTGCACTTTTCGGAATGCTTCTGCTGTTGAAACCATAGTTTTTCCCTGGTAAATAACTACTTTTGTTGGTTAGCCCATTGAAACCAATGCGGTTAGTTTCCTGAATGTGAAGTACTCCACACAGCAAGGGGCTGCAACTCTGTCAGTGAAGTCCCCTTCTCATATGGAGTGCAACTGTATTCCTTCTCATTTGTAAGTTTCTGCCTGGCAGAGATAGAGGCTCTTTGCTGAGAGGCTTCTACAAAGCTTTGCCCTGAGGCCTAAGAGAGTGCTTACCAACTGTGATACCCAACAAGCCTCTAGAACTCTGTGACCTTGGAGTGACTTTCAGTTTGAGCTAGAAAGCAAGCACACTTTTCAGAGTGCTTCTAAGGTTGAAACTGCAGTTTTCCTCCCAGAAACAGCTTCTTTCACAGTTTAGCCT
>NW_022947030.1:0-252 GCF_012274545.1 Fukomys damarensis | reverse complement strand
ATTATAACATTCCTATAACATTCCTTTTTTCATAGGCATTTTTTTATTTTCAAATAAATTAAAGAGTTTTTCCTCAAAATGAACATAATAAAATTAAATAGAAATGTATCTAAAACTTGAGTAACTGATTAACTTACAGTAAAATAACAAAAATTAGGATAATTATAGTATTAATGAAGTAAGTATATCTACTTACTACTTTGTTTGGGAAGACACTATTAAATATTGTATATGCATTTGTCTTATTTCATT
>NW_022947029.1:0-217 GCF_012274545.1 Fukomys damarensis | reverse complement strand
CAGCAATCTAACCCCGTCACAGCAGACCTTCTATTTGCCAGAAGGTGAAATTAATGGCAGGGAAGGGAAAGCACCGCAGATGAATCAGTGAATGTCGATGAGCACCCTTGCCTGAGATTGGTACAGTCATGAGCGAATGCCATGTGAAAGCAGACCTCGTGCATTCTGCCAGGCCATCTCAATGGTTTGGAAGAAAATGGCAAATATGGCTAAAGCA
>NW_022947028.1:0-2409 GCF_012274545.1 Fukomys damarensis | reverse complement strand
ATATATGTTATACATGATAGCTTGAATCTGTACTTTTCAATATGTTATAGGTCTCTTCCATATAACAAAGCCAACAGATGTCAAGAGCAGTGAGAAAGCCAGAGTTCAAACTTTTAAAACATTCTTTATTAACTTGTGCTCCCTGTGTCATGGCAGGGGAAGAGGCCTAACAGAGAATTGACCTCATAGGACACAATTGGTTTCTTTTGTTTAACTGATCTTTCAAAGTTGATTAAAACAAAACTAAAAACTTGACCACAGCATAAGACCAACTGCTCATCTATGAACTGTTCACGAGCTGAGCCAGATCTCAGAGATCCATGCATTGCACCTCATAGACTAAACTGTACTGCAGAGAGTGAAATAATTTAAAGGCAAGTGCAAATAATCTAAAGATAAGGCCTTTCCTGAACTCCACTGAGAAGTTAATGCCAGACAGTTTTAAATGATTTTTATAAGCCCTGCATATTTCTCACATCTTAAATGCATTTGAAGATTTCCCAATTTAGTGAAGGCTAACCAAAAAAGCAGATCTATTCTATGTCATTCCCTCCCTGGGGGCAAGCCACCACCTGTTTATTGGGTACATGACAACAAATATAAGAATCATTTTTTTGTATCTAATATCAAAGGCCGACTATGAAACCAAAAAAAGCATACATGTAAAGTTAATTTAAATTGAGTTTATAGCTTAAAGCAAAAAGAAATTCCACTCATCTACCTTTCTATGCCACAAATGACCTTTATCAAAGTATCACTGACATAACATAATGTATACAATGACATGTGCATAACCCATAAGATATAACCTCAGCCAGATAATGAATATTTCCATCACCTCTAAAATCTCAATTATACCTTTTTGCGATCCCTCTTACCCTACCTCCACCACCATCATGAGATGTTTTCTGGTATTATTGATTGATATGTAGTTTCTAGAACTGAACATAAATTAAAACATATAGTATGTAATCTTTTTCATCTGACTTCCATACTCAGAATAATTATTTTGAGATTCATGATTATAGCAACATGAATCAATAGCTCAATTTTTATTGCTGAATAGTAGCCATTCTAGGGAAAATATCACAATTTGGTTACTCCTTCAGAATCATTACAACTAATATTGGTGATTAAGTCTTTGAGTGAAAGAAATGTATATATATGCTTTTATTTCTCCTGGGCAAAAAATTAAGAGTGGAATGTTTAAGCCACTTATCTTGTGTAGGTTTATCTTTTTTAAGAAGCTACCTAATTTTCCCAAAGTGTTTCTACTATTTCATTTTTCCCACTGGCATTATATAAAAGCTCAGTTTTCTTCACATTCTCCCCAATGTTTGTAATAGTTAGTCTTTTTAATTTTAGTCATATTAATAAGTATGCAGTGAAATCTTATTATAGTTTTAGTTTGCATTTCACTGCTATTATTTGTCATGCATGTAATTTGTCTGATGAGATGTCTCTTCAAATATTTTGCACATTTTAAAATTAGATTATTAAAGGGCTCTCTTCTTTATTAACAGTTGTACCATTTGGTCTCAAATTTACTTTGTCTGATTTTGCCAGCTTTCATTTTATTATTGTTAATCTTATTTCTTCATAATTTAACTTTTAATCTATTCATGTCTTTATATTTACATCAATTCTCTTATTGGCAGTCTAATGCTGGATCTTGCTTTTTTACCCAATCTTCCCTTTAACTGGGATAAGTCATGTATTTTATTATGATTTTTATTGTGTTTCCTCTTACCTATTTTTATGCCTATTTTCAGATCAATGGAATATTGTTATATTTGTAACATCTCTTTTGGGAGCCTGCTAGCTACAGTTCTTTGATTTTTTAGTAGTTTAATATATAAGCCATAAATGTTTATCATTATTCACTTTTGAATAATAGTATGCCACTTTGCCTATGATGTAAGAATTTTTTAATAACATCCTTTCATTTTTCCCATACTCCACCCAATTTCATGTACTATTATTATCATGCATTTTATTTGTATATTTATTAATCATGCAACACATTGCTATTATTTTTGCTTTAAGTAAATAATTATCTTTTAAACTAATTCCATGTAAAATAAAAATTGTTTTCCTTTTCTCACATATTTATCATTTTGTTGTTCTTCATTCCTTTGCATGTGTCAGAGTTACTGAATTGTGGCATTATTGAAATTTGGGACTTGATAATTTTTTGTTGTATGGAATGCTCTGTGCATTATAAAATGTTTAGCAGCAACACTCCCCAATTACCAGCTGCCAGTAGCAACCTTTCCATTGTGACGCAAATCGTCTCTATACGATGTCAGGTATCCACTGGGGAGCAAAGTCACTCTTGCTTGAGAACCACCTGGTGTAGGTCCAGGTTTTTATCTGGTGTCATTTTCTTTTTAACTAAGTCATTTCCCA
>NW_022947027.1:0-341 GCF_012274545.1 Fukomys damarensis | reverse complement strand
GGTCCAGTTCTTTAGCAGAACTGGAATAAACACCACAGAACCTGCCATGCTGCCACACACACACACACACACACACACACACACACGCAAATCCTTGACTGATTACAGTAAATATCTGTATACCACAAAGGGAAGCAAACCAGTAATGGCACGTGTCTTGGGGTTGGGAAGGTATGAATGATTGAATAACGGAACCCCCAAGTCCACATCCTAATCCTTGGAGCCAATGAATCTGCTTTGTCACATGGCAAAAGAGACTTTGCAAAGTCAGGCACGATGGGGGGTGGTTACACTGGTGTCTTCTGGGAGGCCCAGTATCATCCAATGCTCCTTTTAATGAG
>NW_022947026.1:0-220 GCF_012274545.1 Fukomys damarensis | reverse complement strand
AACACTGCTGATGGAAAGAAATGCTCCTGCAAAATACAGTGGGTGATGCTTCCTGGGACTTTAATCCTTACATTGGCCCTAGCGAAAAGTTTCAAAATGAGGTACAACTATCGTGCTAATACTGCTTTATCCAATTCGGTTGTTTTGAAATCTCCACGGGGCTGAAGGGAGGGCAGGGGAATGGGGAAAAGTAAGAACCAAGATACGTCATATAGAGGTA
>NW_022947025.1:0-215 GCF_012274545.1 Fukomys damarensis | reverse complement strand
TGGGAGTGAGAGTCATGAGTGCAAAAGTCAGATTAAGCCTTTAGAGGAAAGGTGTGAACTTCCTGGTTCCCCTTTACTCCCTTTCAGTTGCCTGGAACTCTGATGTAAAATCAAACTATCTGCAGACAATCTAGGTTCTAAAGATGAAGTACCTTACTCTAAATCATCAGCAATGCCCAATTTATCTATGTTTTACTTTTTGCAATACTTTCAGG
>NW_022947024.1:0-241 GCF_012274545.1 Fukomys damarensis | reverse complement strand
TCTGTGGGCATCACATTACCTAACTTCAAGAGATACTAGAAAGCTATTGTATACAAAACACTACAGCACTGACATGAAAATTAATATAGATACACAAATGGAACAGAATAAATAAATAATAAAAAAATTCACATAGACACAGTCACACTCACAGAGTCAAATGATTTTTCATCAAAGCCACAAAGCATACATATTTATGCAAGAAAATCTCTTTAATAAATGGTGCTGGGGAAACTAGCTG
>NW_022947023.1:0-324 GCF_012274545.1 Fukomys damarensis | reverse complement strand
TTTAGATGATTTGTGTCTTTGCAGACAACATGTGGCTGGAGTTTATTCCCTTAATCCAATTTGTTACTTTTTTAACTGAGAAATTAAGGCTGTTAGTCTTTTCAGGGCTTAATGAATTCTGCCACACAATATTGGAGATTTTTCCAATATTGATTGCATTATTTTTTTCTTTTATTTAACCCCTCTTAGTGTCAGATATATTACCGTACTTTCCTTTGGGCTTTTTGTGCTTGAGGCCTCCTGTGCTCCATCTAGATTTCCCTGAGGTATTTTCTGCAATGTTGGTTTTATAATTATGAATTTCCTTAGGATTTCTTTGACATC
>NW_022947022.1:0-496 GCF_012274545.1 Fukomys damarensis | reverse complement strand
CAAGATAAATTCCAAGCTAGATGCCTTCTAACAAACAAAAAGGAAATATCAATTCTGTATAACTTTTGTAAAGAAAGAAAATAAAAAATATACAAAAATGTTTTATTTTTTGATCTGAGATGTACTCTATATGAACCCTGATAAAGACACTGCAAAAAATATCTTTTAAGAATGGGAAATAAATTCTCTGACAAAATAATAGGCACTGAATCCATCAGTCCATAAAAAGGTAAATGGATAATGTCCAAATAAGGTTTATTTCTTGATACAAGAAGATTTAACATATGAAATTAACCAATACAATTCATCATGTTAAAGAACAAATACGATCATCTTAATAAGTGCAAAAATACTTGGATAATATCCACCAGATTTCTGATAAATATTTTCTGTAAACTAGGAATGTCTATAACATCGACACATGAAGAAAAGTGGGAAAGTATCTACCAAGAAATTCCAGCTAATATCACAAGTAATGGTGAAAGCCTAAATATTC
>NW_022947021.1:0-226 GCF_012274545.1 Fukomys damarensis | reverse complement strand
AACTTCTCAAGCTGCTAAAATAAGGTTTTCTTCCTTTTTCTTAAACTCAAAGTGCAATTGTTCTTTTCTCTTTCTTCTTTTCTACCCCCCTCCTTTTTTTTTTTTACCCAGAGTGAACACAGATGGATCAGATAGCACTGAAGATTCAGGATCTGGTGAAAATAAGAGAGTCAATGGGAATAATTCTCCATC
The DNA here is from genome assembly GCF_012274545.1 of Fukomys damarensis. Taxonomy (NCBI): domain Eukaryota; kingdom Metazoa; phylum Chordata; class Mammalia; order Rodentia; family Bathyergidae; genus Fukomys; species Fukomys damarensis. The sequence continues at coordinate 34 of NW_022947021.1, read as the reverse complement.
ACTGTCAAATGGTAGTTTCAAACCTTCTAGACCT
>NW_022947020.1:0-203 GCF_012274545.1 Fukomys damarensis | reverse complement strand
TAACAAGTTTTGAAATAGGGAACAGTGAGTCTCCAACTTTATTTTTTTTCAAGATTATCATGGCTATTTCAGGTCCCTTGACAAAAAAAAATTTTTTTTAAATGAAGAGTAGGATCAGCTTGTCAATACCTGGAAAGAGATCAGCTGGGATTTTGATGGGGAGCATGTCAAATCTATAGATCAGTTTGTATAATATTGCCATT
>NW_022947019.1:0-206 GCF_012274545.1 Fukomys damarensis | reverse complement strand
AAACGCCAGGAAGTGAGTAGACAGCACCTCAGCCCACCCTGTCCGTACACAGAGACAGGGTCCTCCTCACTAGGGCTGTGGGCAAGAGGGATGTGGGGAGGGCAGAACTGAGCAGGGAACAGGGCACAGGCATTTGGGCTCAGTTAAAGGGGAAGAGCTTTGCTTAGGTTCATACAGTTTCTAAGCATTGCTGGATCTCAATGAGT
>NW_022947018.1:0-257 GCF_012274545.1 Fukomys damarensis | reverse complement strand
CTCTTTTGGCAGCTCCCCTTTACGAAGCAGTTAAAGGAAACCCCCATGAACCCATAGAAACCCTTATAAGTGTCCCTTTTACTCGCCTCAAATCAACCTTAGTAGAAGCCCCTGCTCTACATCTTCCAGACTCGTCATGCCCCTTTTATATTTATGTGTCAGAAAACAAGGGATTTGCCCTCAGGGTTCTAGGACAATTAGGCCCCACTTTTGCACCTATAGCTTATTTATCCAAACAATTAGACCCAACCATTAAG
>NW_022947017.1:0-202 GCF_012274545.1 Fukomys damarensis | reverse complement strand
CTCTCCCTCTCCCTCTCCCTCTCTCTCTCTCTCTCTCTCTCTCTCTCTCTCTCTCTCTCTCTCTCCTCCTTTCCTTCCTCTCTCTCCCCCCTTTCTCTTTCTGTCTTTTTTTTCTGTCTTTTTTTTCTTTCAGCAGACGCTAACTTCTTAGAAATGAGTTGTCCTCAATATGATCTCTGTGTTGGTCTCAGGAGATTGGCTG
>NW_022947016.1:0-1224 GCF_012274545.1 Fukomys damarensis | reverse complement strand
TTTTCTAGGTTCTAGGTATATTTATATACCTATATATACACACACAAGTATATAAACACATACATACTTTTTTTTTTTTGAGACAGGGTCTTGCTATACAGTTCAGGCAGGCCTTGAACTCACTGTGTAACCCAGGCTGGCCTCAAACTCTTGGAGATCCTCCTGCCTCAGCCTCTCAAATGCTGGGATCACAGGTGTATGCCACCACACCCAGCAAAATGTACATACTTTTAAAAACACGAATGCAGCCATCACACAATCACTAGCCTGCCACTTGCTTTTCTCCATTAACAAAATACTCTTACACATTTTGATGATTAGATTACTATCCCAAGGCAGCTTCAGATCCACAGGAGCCTGGTTTTCTGAAGGTACTCAAATAATTTGTATCCTGTTTCTACAAAAACACAGAACTCCCACACTCTGGGGGGAGGCAGCAAGAGGATCACAAGTTCAACCCACAACTGAGCAACTTAGCAAACTATTGAGAACCTGTCTCAAAATAAAAAATAAAAAGGGATGGAGGTGTAGGTCACTGTGAAGGCTTTGGGTTCAATAACCCATGACAAACAAAACCACTTCCCACTTTGTATCACCTCAAAAAGAGGACATAATCTCTTGTGGTAAGTCTTCATAGCTCAGAATCAGCTGCGCTGAATGTCTTCTGTTCATCTCCCAGGGCCTTCACATCACATCTCATGTCCACCCTCAAACCCTATGGGTTTTATGTTAAACATTCCTCCTGCTCAAGAGGGTTAACAATTTCTTATCTCAAGGTAGTTCCCCTCAGTTGGGTTACATGTAAATATAAACTTCAAAAAGGTAATGTGCTTTGATCTAGGAATTCTACATTACCTCTGAAATCCTATCAACAGAATAAAACTCCAAATTTAGACAAAACTTTTTTTTTATATATAGGGTCTTGTTAAGTAGCCCAGACTGGCCTGGAACTTGCAGTCCTCCTCCCTCAGCCTCCCATGGAACTAGAGCTTTACGTACAAAGATGTCCCTAACAGAACCACACAGAGAACATTACCTGAAGGTGGTCACAGAAAGCAAGGGACTAGAAATACTCTAATTGTCCAAAGGGGAAATAATTATATTACTATTTATTCATGAGAGGAATTATCATGAAGATATTAAAAATGAGCTTTACTTGCACTGTTGAAATATGATATACTACTTCCATTACTGAGCTCGATTCCTAGTACCAAAAAAAAAAAA
>NW_022947015.1:0-253 GCF_012274545.1 Fukomys damarensis | reverse complement strand
ACCTCCAAGCAAAACCGTTGTGCCCGCTGCACTCCCATCACCTGAAGAAGTAAAGGCAGGCCAGCTAGCAGCTCAACACAGCAAAGTCTCTGTGCAGTCTAGCCCCTCTCCTCGGCGGCAGAGTGTTCCCGGTGTGAAAGGAGGAAGTTACCAAAATATTACTCACCCCAAACACCGACAGGTTATAATTAATGTCACAGATGATGATAACCAGTCTTCCAAGAAAGGTGATGAAACCAAAACACCTCTACTG
>NW_022947014.1:0-289 GCF_012274545.1 Fukomys damarensis | reverse complement strand
GAGTGACCATGGGAAGCGTGTCCACTCTGGGCTGCGTCTCCTCCCCTGCGGAACTGGACGGCCCCGGCCAACTCCCCGGCACCCACAGGGTCCCGTGATGAGGTCAGCAGTGTCACCATCAAGGTCCCGTCACCAGGCAGCCTGGCGCTACCCAGAGAACTGAGTCCCCTTCTGGCTGGCACCCCCACCCCAGGAACTTGGTCTCCTTGATGAAGCCGCACTCCCCTCCCCGCCTGCTGTGAAGTCATTAGCAGGATCCCCACAATTAGGAACAAATGGCTTATGACCA
>NW_022947013.1:0-342 GCF_012274545.1 Fukomys damarensis | reverse complement strand
TTTACATCCCCTGGTGGATTCAATAGCAGGATTGAATTTCATGCCTCTGTCTCTAGTCCTCAACATAGTGTCTGATACATAGTAGATATTTAAGTAAAAGAAGCATTTTCTCTGGATAAATGAATAGGTACTCTGAGCGTAATAATCTATGATGAGTATAAAAGAAAAGTATGAGACACTTTCGCGTAGTACCAAAGGTTAGAACTAATTGAATGGAAAACATACACATATATCTATACACACAGGTAAGTAATACAGCAAGGCTTTTATGAAAACTAACAAGAAAGATATGTGCAACAAGTTTCAATGATAGTAACCAGCTCTAACAGAGAGATATATATA
>NW_022947012.1:0-2724 GCF_012274545.1 Fukomys damarensis | reverse complement strand
TGTCATTCATGGATTAGAAACTCAGGAATATTTCACTGGAAATGCATCACTGAAGCGTGTGTGTTAGAGATGCTATGACAACATATCCCAGATGACGCTCTTCCTCAATGTCAAAGTTGAAAAGAGAACGCCAGTGTCTTCACTGTTAACACCATGTATTCTGCACACACTAGTGATGGCTGTGTCACATGAGGGATCCGCATATCACACCACGGCTCTCAGGGCGTACGCCATCACCAGTAGGTAACTAACCCTAAGATTTCAAGCATTAATAAATCCATCTGCCATATATTAGGTACTTTTCATGAGTAAGATTTATCTATTCATATCTGGCCTAATCTTCCTGGTAAACTCCTGTGATGGTTACTATTATTCCTAGTTTAGGTATAAGGACAGTGGAGGTTGGTACCTTTCCCTCTGGCCATGATACGGTTATCTACAGAACAAACACATAATTCCAAAACTGAACAAAAAGAAATCTCGTCTCCTTAACATCTAAGCTATGCTCCTCAGTAGGACTCAGTTTTGAGATAAACAGAAGTGGCCCTTCTATAAGGCTCTTTCCAACCTCAGCAATCAATATTGGATTGCAATTTTATGTCTTAAAAAGCCATCATTAACTAACTCTAAATAGAAAACATTGGAAATTGAGTTTTTAAAAGGTTTCCTTCCTGTGTCTTCCCACACACTGCTGTGACTGGCCTCCAGGCTTTGCATGTAATTTTTGAGATCTCCTGGGGTCAGAGAGAGCCTTTGAGCTTCCAGCCAGATAACAGAGGCTTGCCACAGAAGGAGCCCTGATCATGTTCCATTAACATTTTTGCTTATTTTTAATTGAAAGAATGGTGTACCTATGATTTCCTTTCATATTGTACAAGTGTCATGCTCACATTGATCTTTTGCCAAAGACCGGAAATGTGTCCCTTTCACAAATGTTCTCCTTATTATTTCAGAGAGACAGCCAGCTGTCCTTGTCTGGAAGTACACTGTGCTTGCAGGTGCTCTGTGCCTTTTTTCTGTTCTTTCCCTGTGAACATGCTGCTCAGCTCGTTAGCACTGAACCGCACACCTAGAAGGATAGGGAGGAGAGCACATGTTCCCTTGCCCTTTCCAAAGAGGCTGAGAGAACAAATAAGCCAAGCAAAACAAGGACCCGAAAGCCTCTGCTGTTTCTGTGCCTTCAGACTCATCCTCATCTGTCTCCATTTTGGAAATCACTACCTGAACATTTAGCTTCATCTTCTGCTGCTTGTAGCTTCTATTAGCAAATCAGAATGTCACACTAGACAATAGAGTTAGTTAGATCTATGATAGAATATTTAGATTCTTCCCTTGGATTCCTACTTTTAAATTCCTCAACAGAGGAAATGCATTCTGAATATTCTGTTATTAAAAATGTTAATATTTTTACTGACATTATTGGTCAAATTCTAACATTATTGAAGCTGTGGTCTAAATCCCTGCCAGCCCGGAATATGTTATTAGATGCATTCACTTTTCCATGTTTTCACATTAAGTGTTTGGCTTTGTCTTTAATGAAACATTTAATTAAAATATATTCTGAATTGTATGCATTTTAGCCTTCAACTGAATCCTGGATCTACTATTTCTGCTGCTCTAATTACTTATAATTACTTTTTTGTTTAACTTAGTTCCAGGTAAAGATCAAGTATCAACGTTTTCAGTACATTGTAGAAATGAGGGTTTTGCAATAATTTGGGAAAAGTGGTAGAGGGACAGAGCCATAGCGCATGGCTCACTGGCAAGCCTGGGGCTGCTGGGGACACCTTCAGCCCTGCAGGAACCGTGGTGCTTAGGGCAGCAGACAGGCCAGCTGCTTCCTTTGTGTCTCTCTCAATTGCCACAGTTCTTTGATAACCCAGGATTACTCTGTACCCCTTAGTGACTGTGATTGCTACATAGACTCAGGAAATGCAAAATTCAGTAATGCAAACTGAAAACTCAAGTTGACAAGAAACTACTGCAGCACTGATAAGTGATTGCTAATTAAAATCAGCACAGAGGGTTTCTTACAGCAGAGTTTCATCAAAGAGAGAAGTCCATGGTTCAAATAGCCAAGTCTTAAAGTTGATATTTTATAAAACATACCAGTGCATATAAAGATTCCAACATTAGTGTATTTAGGCCAATGCAAGAATAGATCTTTTCATTAACTATGTATTATTTTATTATAACCATTATTTATAATTTTGTTTAAAACACAATGTAGTAAAATTATTAAATTGTAATTAATTACCTTTTTTGTTTTGTTCTCATTTATTTTACATTCTTTTTATTTTATAGGTACATTGAACTCATAAAATTAGGGAATTTATGCCATTCATTGTACAGATTTAAGTGAATATGGGATCAAATACCAGCAAAGAGACCATATCATTAAAACTTGAGAATAAGTACTGTATGCTTTAAGAATGATATTTGGTAGAAAATGTCAATATATTGGAATCACAGAATTGGAAGAAACAGTAAATATTATCTAGTCTAAATTCCCCATGTTTAGGTAAAATGTGGACTCAGGCAGTTGAAACCATTGTCCAAGATTATGTAGCAAGTTCAGGCACTCAAGTAACACATATTTCTGTGCCCATGATCTGAGTTGCTAAGGTTACAATGCACACATGCTTAATGGTACTGTCCTAGCAGAACCCTCTCCCCCTTCTGTGGTCAAGTCTGGCCTGTTAAATTCACCATGGTGCTTTTTTT
>NW_022947011.1:0-493 GCF_012274545.1 Fukomys damarensis | reverse complement strand
CACAGTGTCCTGGCTGTCATGCTGTGCGCCACGTGTTGGATGCTTTAAGGATTGGGAGGCTCGTAAACATGCTTGCCTCATGGAAGAATCAGTCAAAGAGATGTCTGGTGAGTCGAGGAAAGCATGCAGCAATTCTGCCCTCATTGCAGGGCTCCCATGAGGACCTTTTGGCACACAGTGCACATATCCTTGTCTCTGCTTGAAAAAAAGCACAGGGCCTAGGACCTGAAAAAGAAGGCCCTTCCCCTAGACATCCAATGGCAGATGGTCTGTGCGGCCAATCAACGCACAGTGAGCATGCATTCAATCTTTGCTCCCTCCTACAAAATGACTACAATCCCTTAACAGGTGGGAGAGCCATCACTCATACGTTTCTACATGTGCCCAACTTTGCAGACAAGTCAGCTGCACAGGGAACCAGCCCTCAGTGGCTGTCTCCTCCAGGGATATGCTTATAGACTATTTTGCCATGAAGTGAGACTATCCTCAAGAC
>NW_022947010.1:0-1143 GCF_012274545.1 Fukomys damarensis | reverse complement strand
TTCAGCTATCAGCAAATATACAAATTGAAAATATTTTCAATATATAAGATGTATAAAGTCATCCATGGGATACAGACAAATGAAAGAGAAACAAACAGAACAAGATTTATGACAGGGCCTTAAAGAAGGCCAACATGCAGGAAACAGGCAAAGCAGAGAAACCTATAAAGAAGATAGGAAGGACCAGAAAGATAAAGGCAAATGGGGAACAAGACGTTCCTGAAATCAAAGGAAAATGTTTGTAGTTGGTCCTTAATGTTGAACTCCCTTGAGAGGCTAAGAAAATAAGGTATTGAAATATACACTGGGGTTGGACATGCAACTCAGTGGTAAGGCATTCACCTAATATATAAGAGGCACTGGCTTCAATCCCAGAACCAAAAAATGTGTACACTATATGTAGCTGTGAGGTGCCTGCTAGTGGCCTGGGGGAGCACAATTTATGTACACTTGGGGGTAGGAAGTGTAAACCAGCCTACAGAATTATAGGAAGGAAAGCTATGAGGAAAATCTAGGCAGACAGGACAGATAGGGCCCAGATCTGGGCTCCCATCATCAGAGCCCACCATGCAGCATGTCCAGAGAGGAGGGACTTGGTGCACCCGTCAGACTCCTTTGGTCAAGGTGCACAGAGAAAGCAGCTGACCTGAGCACATAAGAGAATGTATTAGAAAAGTATGTTGGAATCGACTGATTTTCTTAAAAAAAGAAAATGCATAGAGAAGAAGGCAGTAAAGGTCAACATTTAGCCACACTGGGGATGTGAATGGCGGGGACTATTTTACAATCACACCAGGGGCCACACTAGAAGTAATGTGCTCCATCTGTTTTTGGTGCTTTTATCACTCTGCTCGTCATTGAAATTGTGACCAACCTCTCTTGGGCCAAGTGTCCTTTGGTTGGGAGTCGGGGAGACACAGAGCTCCTGTATACCCCCATGACTTTATTCCAAGGGGAAGAGGAAGTCAGAGTGGCCTTCAGAAAGCAACACAATGAGGGCCAGGGATTTAGCTCAGTGGTTCTGCCGCCTTCCTTGCAAATACAAGGACCTGAGTTTGATTCCTGGTATCAGAAAATCTTTTTTTCTTTTAAAAAAAGCAACACAATGAGAAGGGGAATACAAAAAAATATTTATATATATAT
>NW_022947009.1:0-208 GCF_012274545.1 Fukomys damarensis | reverse complement strand
TTAGGAGGAGCCTTCACAATCTTTATCTTTAAGGGATTAACAGAGTCTGTAATGACGTCCCACTAAGTAACACCAGAAGATTGTCTTTGGTCCTTTTCATGGCTTGCGTTAATCTGTTTAATAAAACGCTCCGGGATCCACCGTGGTTGATCAGCGTCCTGAGGAAAGACGCAAGCAAAACCTCTCCCCCAATGGAGTAGGGGGTCAG
>NW_022947008.1:0-231 GCF_012274545.1 Fukomys damarensis | reverse complement strand
TGCTGGCTAATATGGCACTAGTCATCTGGCATTGCTTTCAGGAAAGAAGGAAGACTTTCATCATATTGCATATTACTAGTCAAACTATATCAAAAAATTTTCAACAAGTGTTAGCTTGACTTGGTTTGTTTTATAGTTGGCTTTGAAAAAGTGGCAATAGGTCACAACAGTTTAAAGAGCATAAAAGGAGCCTATTAAGTATATAACAAAACATTATATGCTGTTTTTTTG
>NW_022947007.1:0-248 GCF_012274545.1 Fukomys damarensis | reverse complement strand
CAGGGAGACATGAGTTCAAGCCAGCAGGAGGCACCAAGAGTGTTGCGGGCTGAACAACTTAGGATCCAGCCTCACAGGAGACTCCAGAATCAGCCTGAATTTCAGTGGAGGTGAAAGCACAAGCTGGCTGAGATTATTCACCACCCCGCTGCAGTTCTGCACGTTTGTTGGGATCAATCTGAGCTCTGCCCCTCTTGTCTACCCATGACAGCAGAGACGTGCCCGATAGTGGACTTTTTTCTTTCCTT
>NW_022947006.1:0-268 GCF_012274545.1 Fukomys damarensis | reverse complement strand
CATAGTGGTTGCACCAGTCTGCACTCCCACCAACAATGGAGAAGGGTTCCTTTCTCACCACATCCCTGCCAACATTTGTTACTGTGTGATTTGTTGTCAATAAATGTAATACATTATATTAACAAAGTAAAGGACAAAAACTATATGATCCTCTCAATAGATGCAGGAAAAGCATTTGATAAAATTCAACACCCATTCATGATAGAAACCCTGCCAAAAATTGGAATAGATGGTCTATACCTCAACTTAATAAAGGCTATCTATGAAA
>NW_022947005.1:0-200 GCF_012274545.1 Fukomys damarensis | reverse complement strand
AACTACACTACTCCAAAGAATAAAGGAGATGCAAGACAACATCAGGAAATAAATAGAAAGATACTCATTGTTTCCAGAAAGGTAGAACCAATATAGTCAAAATGGCTGCACCTCCAAAACCTGTACAGATTTAATGCAATCCAAAGTAAAAAAAAAAAAACCAACAGTATATTTCACAGAACTCTAGAAAGCAATCGTAC
>NW_022947004.1:0-1593 GCF_012274545.1 Fukomys damarensis | reverse complement strand
ATGTGTAAATACCGAATAGTCTCTGTGGTATAAAAAACTAAAACTGTAAGTGAGATCCTAATTGTGTAACTGACAATGTGAAATAGGAAGAAAAGGAATAATGGTGTAGGGGAAGTGGGAAGGATAGGGGAAAGGAAATAAGGGAAAGGAAAAACATGTGATGATGAAAAAATGGAAGCAAAGTTTTTTATAAATAGGGAAGGGAGGAGGGGTGAAGGGCAGGGGTATGGGGAAAAAATGAGAACCAAGACCTGTCATTTAAAGGTACATGATCCCAATGATGAATGTCACTGTACTGTATACTTAAAAAGTACCAATAAACTCAATGAGAGAAAAAATAATAAAGTTATCAAACACTGCTTTAACTCAAAATAAAGAGTGCAATTGGAAAGCAATTCTTCCCTCCATATGAAAAAAATATGATATCTGGTGTCATATTCATATTGCAGTCTCCAAAATTGCAGGCACCTCCCACTGCTTTACAAATGGGAGCAATCTTCAACTGGATGAAAAGCCCAGATGTTCTCACTGGATAACGGAAGTGCTAATTATCAGCTATGCGGTAACTATTTGACAGTGTACACTTACCTATCACATTGTATAACTCAAGTATTTAGAACTTTTATTTGTGCAATTATACCTCAGTGAATGTGCCTGGACATATAATATAAATAGCAAAGAAAACATATTAAAATTAATTAGTTAAAATGATAAATCACATAAATTATGAATATCTGCAGTCCACACAGTGAGAAAATTTTAACCATTTTGGACATATATGTTTCTGCTGTAGATTATGTATGCATAATAGAAGATAAGATAATAATGCAGGACTGGCTACAAACCACAGATATATCATACAATTTACTATTTTCTTTAGGTGTTTTTAATGTAAGAAGTAATAAAGGCTAGTTTGAGGCCCATCACTTTGTTTACTGATACTATTTTCATTTTATTTATTCTCAAGTGAAATCACCACACTGCCATGATATATAGCATTGTCTCACAATTTTTATTATGTTAGTATTTTTCTAAATTTATATAATATATAATCTTTTAAATGTTTCTATACACAGGACACACATACATACATGTGGCGGTGTGTGCATATATATATATATGTATATGACATTATGAGTATGCATACATATATTATGTGCTGTTTGTATTTGGGATTATTTATTAATGTTGATATGCTTAATCCTTTTTCACAAATCTTTTTTAAATTGAGCTTATTGGTACATTTTAGGTATACAGTACATTTATATTCATTATTGGGATCTTGTACCTTACATGACAGGTCTTGATTCTCATTTTTCCCCTTGTCCCTGACCTTCCTTCAACCACCTCCTCCCCTCCCCATTTACAAACACTTTATTTCCATCTTTTAATGTTCTCACATTTTTTTATTTTTCCTTATTACCTTTCCACTACCCTTCTGACTTTCCCTACACTTTTGACCCTTTTCTTCCCAATTCACAATGTCAGTTATCTCATTAGGATCATATGTACCGTTACAGATTATTCACGCAAGAGAAACTACTCGGTATTTACACATGTGTGACTTATTTATTTCACTTAAGAGTATATCCT
>NW_022947003.1:0-215 GCF_012274545.1 Fukomys damarensis | reverse complement strand
TGGAATGTCCACCTAAATGACAAGCTGTGTCGCCCCCAAGTCACTGGGCGTTACTTGATCTTCCACATTCCCTATGGCCACTGTGGCACTGTCTGGCAGGTAAGAAACTGACAAGAAGGTGGCACCTTCTATGAATGGAGGCCCAAGAGGAATTGGAAAATTCAACCACTTGTCAAAAACCTGTGTAGTCAAGTGTCATGTCACATGCCTGTAAT
>NW_022947002.1:0-262 GCF_012274545.1 Fukomys damarensis | reverse complement strand
TTTGCAGGGTCTTAGACACTGAGGTGTGTTACAAGGTCTGATCAGAAACTTGATAATTTTAGGGCGCTCTTCAGTGAGACGATTTAGAAGAAGGTGGAGAGTCACCAGAGGCAGGGAGACTAATCAGGCAAGGATTTCAGTAACCTGCTTAAGTAAGGCTTAGAATAGAAAGCGGAGGTGAAATGAGAGAAAGTAAAATTTGTGAACTATAATTTCTCAAAGCTACAACCATGGTCTTGTTAGGAAAGAATTAAAGAAAGTA
>NW_022947001.1:0-213 GCF_012274545.1 Fukomys damarensis | reverse complement strand
CTGTTGCTTTGTGCCTGTGGTGAGGAGCACGTGACAGATGAAGGGCGCGGTGGCCAGGAAGTGCGGTGGGAGAGAAGGGACAGAGGTCTCAATATCCCCCAAAGGCACAGTCTCGTTGGCCTTCCTGTTTCCCGCTCGACTCCACCTTTTACCACCTCTTGATAGTGCCACCCAAGTCTTTCACACGTGGTCTTTCGGTTTTTCTTTTTTCTT
>NW_022947000.1:0-468 GCF_012274545.1 Fukomys damarensis | reverse complement strand
ATGTAGCTCAGTGTGAAGGCTCTGGGTTTAGTCTTCAGTATACAATAAAGACAGAGAGAGAGAGACACACAGGCAGACTGACAGGTACAGTGAGAGAGACAGAGATAAGAGAGCAGAGAGAGAAAGGAAAGAAAATGAAAGGAAAGGAAAGGAAAGGCAAGACAAGGAATACTGGAAGCAAGTGTTACTTTCATTCCCAAAGCAGGAAAAGACCAAACTAAAAAAGAGAACTACAGGCCAATCTCCTTATTGAACATAGACGTAAAAATCCTTACTAAGATACTGGCAAACATCCAAAGGGCCATCAAGAATATCATGCACCCTGATAAATAAATTGTATTTATTCCAGGGATGCAAGGATTGTTCAACGTATGTTAATCAGTAAATGTAATGCACTATACTAACAGAGTCAAGGACAAAAACATTATGATCCTTTCAATAGATGCAGAAAAAGCATTGACAAAATTC
>NW_022946999.1:0-390 GCF_012274545.1 Fukomys damarensis | reverse complement strand
CTCTTTTTTTTTTTTTTTTTTTTTTTTGGTACCAGGGAGCAAACTCAGGTCCTTGCGCTTGTGAGGCAAGTGGTGGAACCACTGAGATAAATCCCCGGCCCATTATCTCTTGTTTTATCTGTGTTTTCTACTGTCCCAGTGTTTCACATGCGATGAACCTCTCATTACATTTGCCTAACAAAATCCAAATCTAAAATATTTAAAGCATTACAGTAGTCTCTTGGTTTCAATTTATAGGTTATATTCTTGGTACACATGTTAGTTTCTACAATGAATTATGAGAAAAGTATTACAAGTGGAATGAATAACATGTGTAGCTATGCTTCTCCAAATGTTTATTATAATTTTCATAAAATTATCTTATATTTACCTAGTATATAATATGATCTT
>NW_022946998.1:0-224 GCF_012274545.1 Fukomys damarensis | reverse complement strand
AATATGTAAGATCAAATGTTATTTTTATATGGAAATCTTCACCTAATCTTTAAGAGATAGGTTCACGGGCCATGCAATTTCTGAGTTCTTTTACATTTTGCTATTGCATTTACCCCTGACAGAGCTGAGTGGATATTAAATTATTGATGCACATTCTTTTTACCTGTAAACCTTGTTATCATTAATTTACTGCCTTCTAGCAATTTTGTTGTTGGTGCTATTGT
>NW_022946997.1:0-234 GCF_012274545.1 Fukomys damarensis | reverse complement strand
GCAAACGGGAGCAGGAGACTGAGAAGCCACACTCTGGAGGGCTTTGAGTGTCAGCTAAGGAAGTCGGTTTTAGGGCTGGGGATTTAGCTCAGTGGTTCTGCCACATGTCTCGCAAGCACCAAGATCCGAGTTCTAATGCCTGGTACCAAAAACCGAAACCAAAAAAAAAAAAGAAAGGAGTTTGGTCTTGATTTAGGAAGTGACAAGGATTCTAGAAGTAGAATTGTCTGATTG
>NW_022946996.1:0-231 GCF_012274545.1 Fukomys damarensis | reverse complement strand
ACATCAGGTGTCAGCTACAATTTCATGTTTTGTTACTAAAATACAAGAATAAAAATACGCCTATTCTTGTGTAAATTTCTAATAAGCACACCTCAGACTTGAGGAGGGGAGCACTTAAGAATAATGGAGAAATCCCTTCCACTGCACTCTACTGCCATCGTGTTCTACGTGTCTGGCCTCAAGCCACGCCTGCCACGAGGAGGAACAGCAGCAACAGGAACAATCTCAACG
>NW_022946995.1:0-206 GCF_012274545.1 Fukomys damarensis | reverse complement strand
GAACACTAACAGCAAGGGACAAGACCAAATTAGAGTCCTTGATATTAATACTATGGGGGTCCCTGAAGCAAATGAAGCCACTGCTGGGGGAATAAGTTTAAACAAAGCTTTGTAGAATGTCAGCAACCTTGAATGAAGCAGAAGAGGGGAAAGAACAAATAAGAAGACAAAAACAGATGAAGCGAATACATAGACATGAGAAAAGC
>NW_022946994.1:0-812 GCF_012274545.1 Fukomys damarensis | reverse complement strand
AGGTCAGTCCTAACTTGAGGATCCACTTTACTCTCTATGTTCCCCTGATTTTTTCCATCTTAGGAAATGAGATCGGCATTCATCTAGTTCTCTACACCAAAATGCTAGAAATCATCATAATGATTCTTATTTCCTGCTTTCATTTGTGCTCTCTTTAGCATTGCTCTGTTTTTGTTTTTTTTTCTTCTCCGCGGTTCACATAGCAAAGCAGGACCTCAGTGTTGGGGAGGAGGCAGCAATAGGACAGGCAGCTGGCTTGACAGATCTGGCAGATCTTGTAACTGGGAGAACCGGCTGCAGGTTCTGTAGGGAAGGAAAAGGGCGCACAGGCAGTTTCTACATTGTAAGCTGTCAGGGGACAGCCTCATGGGAAGGGGCCGGCCCTGCAGTCAGGCCTGGGAGTGGGTGCTGGCAACAGCCTTGGGGAGCCACTCTTCCCAATCCAGCGTCAGCCTGTTTCCTAGGAGGCTCATTCTCCTGCAGACAGTGAAGCTGTCTCCCCTGCACCACACCTCCAAGTGGATGACAGTGCCCACACTTCAGTCCCTCTGATGGTGGTCTCTGTCATTTTTTTTTCCTTCTGGTTATGTGGCTGCGATTTGGCTTAATACCATCACTGTTCATTCTGCCTGTTGCTAATAAATCTAGGTTAGAAACAGGCCCCATTTTTCTTTTGGAATTTCAAAAAAAGTTTCACTTTTGTTTTCTTCTTCACGTGGTTCTTCAGGCTGTTCACCCATTGGCACGGGTGAAGCAGCACAGATTCAGACAGTCCTGCCTCGCGTTGCTGATGCATTTCTGTGGTACGATGT
>NW_022946993.1:1284-2739 GCF_012274545.1 Fukomys damarensis | reverse complement strand
GAATCGGTATGACCAATGGGCAGGCCGGGCACTCCTGCTCTCCAAAGCCTGCATACAGCCCTTGGAAAAGGAATGGTTATACAATCAGAGAGAAAGCATCGCTCAGGACAGAACCTGGTAGAAAAGTGAGCAGGGCATTGCCATTCATTAAGACCCACAGGGACTCAGTAGGCAAAAGGCCCCCAGGTGACCCACGGGTTTCTGATATCTCAGTCTTTCTTCACCCTCCCTGCCTCCCTCAAAAGCCCTAGCATGGTTCAGGAGCTCATGGAGCCCTCGCTCGTACCATTGTGCGAGAAGCGCTCCAGGCTCTAGCCAGCCAGCTGAGAGATGAGTCACAGGACATCCATGGATGCCTCCTAAAAACTTTTTGGTTTTACTGATGCTGCCATGGGCTCAAACGAACCCCAGCTTGAGGCCAACCACGTGCAATGGAATGGTTCATGAGTTCATCAGCCTGCCGTCCCTTTAGATTGCAACTGGTGGGGAAATGAACAGGGCCTAGACGTGCAGTCCACCCACCTTGCTACAGATAGCAAATAGCACACCAAGATCCAGGAGACAGTCTTGAAGTGAGCCTGAATTTCACCTCTTTTGACTTGCATAGAACACTGAGAACCTACGAAGAGCAATGTGAACCCTCTCTCCTACTGTGAGGCATTCGCCTGAAATTCAGTCCATCTTTAGGCCCAGGCTGAACCTGCAATGCCTAATTTCACGTAAGTGGACTGCTCAAGGTGTGGTCAGCAATGCCGTCCAAATGTCATCACTCTGCCAGCTATGCAGGAAGCACTCTTCTGAGGACTTGTAGGCCAACTGTTCTCTTGCTCTGGTCGTAGGCACCACCATGTGCCTGATAAAGGATTGTTAGCATGGAAAAATGCTGGCCTCAATGAGAGGTCACACAGAGCGAGTAGTGGTCATCACGCAGCAAGTGTATAAGCTCCCTGCAGGTGCTGCTCATGGCTACAATGCGGACCACTGGGATACACAGTGAAAGCACCCTGGTTCCTACCTGCTCCTGGTGAACACAGGGCCAGGGCCTAGGAAGTAAATAAGAAGTGCTTTGGCCTAGACATCAAATGGCAAAAGGTTGGAGTAACCAATCAAGTTGCAGTGAGACTGTATTCCATCTTAGCTGCCTCGCACAGAATGACTAGGACCCCTTAACAGCTGCGAGAGTCATGTATCATAACTTTCTGCATGTCATAAACTTTGGGCACTACTTAGCTGGCCAGTGAGACAGCCCTCACGGCTGTCTGCTCCGTGGATATGGTGAGGCTCTTTTGCCCACAGCAGAGAGACTCTCCTCAAGCCAGGGGGAAAGCTTCCTCCTTGAGAAGGCCAGTGAGACACACCACAAGTTCACACTGGTATGATTTTCATACATAAAACTTTCACACTGGTTGTGCATTCAGGGCACACCCACTCCCAGAAACAATACTGCAGAGGTCT
>NW_022946993.1:0-1023 GCF_012274545.1 Fukomys damarensis | reverse complement strand
GAAAGCTGCACTCACACGGCTGGCATCCAGTGTAACATTCAGTTCCTCTTGGACGCATTGTGCGATGCACCTGGCATCGTTCTCCATGCAGAGATGATGAGCTGCCCGCTAGCATGATGTGAGGTCACTGTCAGGCAGGCTCCATCAGGGAGAATTTGTATGAACAGTGGTCAGGCCAGGCACTCCTGATCTCCACAGTCTGAATACAGCCTTCTGAAAAGGAATGGTTATAGAGTCAGAGAAAAATCATCGCTGGGGACAGAACCCTGTTGAAAAGTGAGCAGAGCATTGCCATTCATTGAGACCTCCAGGGACTCAGTAGGCAAAAGGCCCCCAGGTGACCCAAGGGTTTCTGATATCTCAGTGTTCCTTCACCCTTCCTGCCTCCCTCAAAAGCCCTAGCATCGTTCATGAGCTCATGGAGCCCTCACTCGTACCATTACGAGTGAAGCGCTCCAGTCTCTAGCCAGCCAGCCGAGAGATGAGCCGCAGGACATCCATGATTGCCTCCTGCCAACCTTTTTGTTTTCACGGATGCTGCCTTGAGCTCAAACGAACCCCAGCTTGAGGCCAACAACCTGAAACGGAGTGGATCATGAGTCCAGCAGCCTGCTGTCCCTTCAGTTTACAACTGGTGGGGAAATAAGCAGGGCCTAGCCATGCAGTCCACCCACCATTCCACAGATAGCAAATAGCACACCATAATACAGGAGAGCGTCTTGGAGTCAGCCTGAATTCCCCCGCTTTTGACTCACATAGAATCCTGAGAACCTCTGAAGAGCACTGTGAGCCCTCACTCCTACTGTGCAGCATTCTCTTGCACTTCAGTCCATCTTTAGGCCCAGGCTGAACCTGCCCTGTGAAGTTTCATGTAAGTAGACTGCTCAAGGTGTGGTCAGTAATGCAGTCCAAAGGTCATCACCCTGAGAGTTATGCAGTAAGCAGTCTTCTGAGGACTTGTAGGCCAACTGTGCTCTTTCCCAGGTCTTAGGCGCCACCTTGTGGATGTTTTAAGGATCGCTA
>NW_022946992.1:0-269 GCF_012274545.1 Fukomys damarensis | reverse complement strand
TTTGGTTATGGGTCAAACAACTTGTATTTCTACATGTTCCCCATGATGCTGCTGATGGTGCTAACACATTATTTCATTCCATATTTTCATCGGATGCAACATGGAAGCTATAAACCAAACAGATGTTGCACATTTTTTTCTTCTGGGAATAACAGATGATCCAGCACTGCACACACTCATCTTCAGCCTGTTCCTGTCCATGTACCTGGTCACCATCCTGGGAAACCTGCTCATCATCCTGGCCATCAGCTCTGACTCCCACCTCCACA
>NW_022946991.1:0-1353 GCF_012274545.1 Fukomys damarensis | reverse complement strand
GTGCACTCGGAGCTGCTAGGCACTCTCTTAGGTCTGAAGGGCTTCTCTGCTAAAAGTGCCTAAAAACAGTGTTTCAATCTCTGCCAGGCAGAGACATGCAAACCAAAAGGAATGCAGTTGTATTCCACAAAAGAGGTGGACTTCACTGGTAAACTCACAGAGTTGCAGCACCTTTCTCTGTGGAGTACTTCACATTCATGAAATAGCCTCCTTTGGCATTAAACTGCTAAGCGGCGAAAGCAGCTTTTTCCAGGGGAAAACTGCACTTTAAACCGCAGAAGCCTTCTGCAAAGAGTGTTTTTGTGCTTACGTCAAACTGAATCTATCCCCAAATATACAGACTTCTGAGGCGTGTGTGCACTCAGAGCTGCTTGGCATTCTCTTAGGCCTGAAGGGCTTCTCTGGTAAAAGTGCCTCACAACAGTGTTTCAATCGCTGCCACGCAGAGACCTATAAACAAAAAGGAATACAGTTGTACTCCACATAAGAAGTGCACCTCACTGGTAAATTCAAAGAGTTGCAGCACCTTCCTCTGTGGAGTGCTTCACATTCATGAGAGTGACCACTTTTGCTTTAAACGGCTAAGTGGCAGAGAAACTGTTCAACGCGGAAAACTGCACTTTACACTGCAGAAGCCCTCTGCAAAGTGCGTTTGTTTTCTAACGTCACACTGAACCTATCCCCAAGTATACGGACTTCTGGAGGCTTGTGTGCACTCAGAGCTGCTAGGCACTCTCTTAGGCCTGAAGGGCTTCTCTGCTAAAAGTGCCTCACAACAGTGTTTCAATCTCTGCCAGGCAGAGACCTACAAGCAAAAAGGAATACAGTTGTGCTCCACATGCGAGGTGGACTTTACTGGTAAACTCACAGAATTGCAGCACTTTCTCTGTGGAGTACTTCACATTCATGAAACTGACCGGTTTCGCTTTAAACTTCTAAGTGGCGAGAGAAGCTGTTTCCCTGGGAAAACTGCACTTTCAACCGCAGAAGCCCTCTGCAAAGTGTGTTTGTGTTCTAATGTCACACTGAACCTATCCCCAAGTATACGGACTTCTGGAGGCTTGTGTGCACTCAGAGCTGCTAGGCACTCTCTTAGGCCTGAAGGGCTTCTCTGCTAAAAGTGCCTCACAACAGTGTTTCAATCTCTGCCAGGCAGAGACCTACAAGCAAAAAGGAATACAGTTGTGCTCCACATGCGAGGTGGACTTTACTGGTAAACTCACAGAATTGCAGCACTTTCTCTGTGGAGTACTTCACATTCATGAAACTGACCGGTTTCGCTTTAAACTTCTAAGTGGCGAGAGAAGCTGTTTCCCTGGGAAAACTGCACTTTCAACCGCAGAAGCCCTCTGC
>NW_022946990.1:0-315 GCF_012274545.1 Fukomys damarensis | reverse complement strand
CTTTACTGTACACGGGTGCAAAGTTACTTTTTATGACATCATATGAAGTCACTCTCCTGATTCAGACTCTTAACGGCTCCTATGGTACCCAGGAAAGAGGCCCAACTACTTAAAGTGATTTTTCAGGGGCGTTTTACCGTTTAATGCCTATTTTTGTCTCCAACCTCAGGTCTTAGTCCTCCTTCCTATGCCCATTTCCAATTCCATGAACTTGCCTTGTTTGCTCCCATCTCTGGACATGTGCCCATGTTTGCTCTCAGTTTGGCATCCTCCCCTTTCCCCCCACTCACTACCCCACCATCTTAACTAAATAAC
>NW_022946989.1:0-217 GCF_012274545.1 Fukomys damarensis | reverse complement strand
GACCATCTCCTACCAGGGATGTCTCCTGCAGTATTCCTTTGTGAACATGCTCCTGACCACAGAATGCTTCCTCCTGGCCACAATGGCATACGATCGCTACCTGGCCATCTGCCTCTGTCTTCACTACAGAGGTCTCATGACCCCCGCCTGCTGTGTCCATCTGGTGACTGCCTCTTACTTGCTGGATTGTGCCAACTCCCTCACTCATCTGAGCAGC
>NW_022946988.1:0-442 GCF_012274545.1 Fukomys damarensis | reverse complement strand
CTAGGGGTTGTGGAATGCTATTGTTGACTGATATTACTAAAAAGAAATAGTCCACTTATGGCTAGAGGGGGGGTGGGCACAAAAATCCAAAGTTGCAAATACGATTTCTACTGATCTGTATGGTTTCTCCACCGCTGTAAACCAAGCAGTCTTAAGTGAAAGCACTGTAAGTCTGGAATCATCTGTACAGCTGTAAATCATCATATCCACTTGACTTTCTTTCAATCCTGCTCATATATATATCACAGGACCTCGGACTCTACGCTTTTCTCAGCATTGTACGAGATGAGGGCTGTGGAATTAGACTGCCGGAGCATCTGCTCATGATTTGACTGTGACGTTGAAAGGTACGAGGTGACTCGTTTCAGTCTTCTGAGCATCTGATAAAAACTACAGACACAAAAACCTCTCTAACAGGGTAGATGGACCTATTCAAAACAAC
>NW_022946987.1:0-555 GCF_012274545.1 Fukomys damarensis | reverse complement strand
TCCCTATTTAACTTGTGGCATTAACTTGCAGATTCTTTTTGCATGTATTATCTCATCATGTCTTCTAGATTTCCCCCCATGAAATGTTTCCTGTATGTCTTCACACTTCTCCAGTTTTCATCCCTCCTATTCCACTAGGCTTTTATCATTTTATAATAAATCAGCATCCAGTTTACAACAGTTTCATCTTCTGGTCCTTTTCTCTGTTCATCTACTCTGTGAGACTAATTGTCCTAAAGCTATACAACTTGAAAACCTCCTATGGTTTCCCAGTGCCTGCACCCAACAAAGGTAATAACACCTAGCTCTTCCATGATCTGACCTTAAATTACTTTTCTAGTACCATCTCTCATTACTCACAATGTCCTCCATTAGCTCCAGTGGTTTAATTATTGTTCTTTGAAACAACTTTATGTTCCCACAGCAAGGCCCTCACTAACAATGTTTCTGCCTGAAAGAGAGCCGATGTCCTCCTGTACTTAAGCCTGAAGTTTCCCGATTTCTCTGAGGCCTGCAATCTGTTCTTCATCTAAATCCACAGCAATATCTACATCA
>NW_022946986.1:0-205 GCF_012274545.1 Fukomys damarensis | reverse complement strand
AATCCATATTTTTATATTTAGCCTTTTTGCATAAGCATAGATTAGATATTTACACAAAAATGGACAACAGTGTTCATTTATTTTTTTATGAAGACGTGATGTTATTTAATTCAAAACAATACTCTGGTTTCTCTTCAGATCGTATAAATCTTTTAACTTTTTAAAATTCAAAACATTTTTTCTTCTACACTTTGGTGATGCTACT
>NW_022946985.1:0-340 GCF_012274545.1 Fukomys damarensis | reverse complement strand
ATTCTTTACAAGAATAATCTTAAACTGAATCAATTCAAATTAGAGAAAAATTTTCCCCATTCCCCTGGTCTCTTTTCACCCCCTCCACCCTTCCCTATTCACAGACTTTGTTTGCATGTTTTTCCTTTTCTCATATTTTTTTCTTTCTCTTCTTTCCTTTTCCCTATTCCTCCCACTCCCCTACTCCTTTAGATGTTTTCTTCTTATTTCACAATATTAATTATACATTTTAATCCTTACTTACACTTTTAGTCTTTCATACCAGAGAAACTATTCAGTATTTACACATGTGTCCTATTTATTTCACTTAAGAGTATACATCATGTAAAGGTACAAGATC
>NW_022946984.1:0-240 GCF_012274545.1 Fukomys damarensis | reverse complement strand
CGCAGTTTGCACGCATGCGTACTGCGCCTACTCAGGCCCCAGACAGCGGCCGGGACTGTCCACCGCCTGCCGGCGTCCGGCGACAGCTCCAAAAGGAGGACGAGGGGCTCTGGCGCTTTCGCGAGGCGATTAGACTGCTGCGGAGCGCGACCGGCCCGCATCGCGGATGTGCTGCCGCTGCTTTAGCTGCGGGGAACAGCAAGTCACTAACCGCAGCTCGCAG
Organism: Fukomys damarensis; assembly: GCF_012274545.1. Taxonomy (NCBI): domain Eukaryota; kingdom Metazoa; phylum Chordata; class Mammalia; order Rodentia; family Bathyergidae; genus Fukomys; species Fukomys damarensis. The sequence continues at coordinate 17 of NW_022946984.1, read as the reverse complement.
GCAATAACTCTTCCGCC
>NW_022946983.1:0-250 GCF_012274545.1 Fukomys damarensis | reverse complement strand
TCCATTTCTCTGCTTACTCAGAGCCCCCTAGGACTTGACAGGAGGCACAAAACCACCTGGCTCTGCCCCAAGAACAAACACAAGGGAGGAAAGAACAGGTGGCGAAGCACTCACAAAAGCTGGGGGAAAAGACACTCTTTCCCCCTACAATGCAGGAGCTTTTTTTACTAGAAAATAAAATCCTGTCGAGCAAATGCCAGGAAAACGATTAAGGGCTCAATTTAGATCAGGAGGCTTGGCTGGGCGCTGC
>NW_022946982.1:0-203 GCF_012274545.1 Fukomys damarensis | reverse complement strand
ATTTAAAGTTTATTTCTACTTAGAAGTCTTCTTATTGAGCAAAACACCTTCTTGTGTGCTCTACACAACAAGTTAAACTGCCTTCCAATTCTGTGTAGTAATAGAGAAATGGCTTCTAACTACACTGTTCCTGTCAGAGTTCATGAGTATACCATATTGAGGGTGTTAAATTATAGTTATAGTTCCTAAATTATCTACAAATA
>NW_022946981.1:0-1114 GCF_012274545.1 Fukomys damarensis | reverse complement strand
ATATGAAACCCAAGTCACCCTCTTTTGTGAAACCTTTCCACCCTGGAGCTTAGGTACTCTCCATTTCACAAGATCAACAGGTTTATGCATGGGAATCTATGCCTACCACCAACTACCATCGTAGGTGGGAACAGCCTGCAAGGGACAAATGTGACCCCATCCTAAGGAGCTCAAGTGTCCTATTTCATAAAGTTCCGTGAGGAGCTGCACCCCTTCCCCTTGCCCTCTCCTGGCTCCCTTTCCACAGGGCTCTCAGCAGGAGGGAAGCCCAGCCTTCCAGAGCTGGATCTCCTCCTCTGTACCTGCAGAAATTATCCTGCAGGGCTGCTCACTTAAGACAACTTGCCCCTGGATAGTCAGTGTGCTGACTCCCTCCTGAAGGCCTCTCCCTCACATCAAATCACACACGATTTCCTAAATTGCAGCTTTCTCAAACTACAACAATGGGGAACTTCTGCTTTCCTTTCTTCACCCCACCTCCCACTCAGTTCTTATAGCTTCCTTGTGGGCCCCTCAACCCAGAACTGGTTGGGAATTCATGCTCAGCCATCCTGAAACATTAGCATCCCTAAACCCCGCATTTACATTTTATTACTTTGTAGGAAAACAATTTAAGATACAACCTACAATAAATTGGAGAAAAGAGAAAATGATAGAAACGGGGGTGGTATACCGATATGTTGTTTTTTTAAACTTTTACTTTACACGCGAAAGTGGTTAATGAGGTAACCAGGCCTGTGGTATGCCAGTTGTCTTATACCACTGATGTTTCTGCCTCATTTACCCAATTCTTTTTGGGTAACCAAAGGAATTTTTCCCTAATGGGGAATCCCCTGATGCTGCATTCAAAGCTCTCCAAATTTAGTTTCTCCCCACTTTTTGTGTATGTCTTTATCTGTCAAATACAGCTAGGCTCAGAAGATAGATTTCAGCGTGCTGGGACAGAACGGGCACTGCCTGCTAAGGGTGACACATTTTTTTAGGTTCAAACCTTGATAAAGAGCACATCACCCAAGGGCCCTGAGTGGCCAATTTTGTGCATGAGAAATTCTTAAGTTTCAAGTTAACTTGCAGGAATTCCATCACCATTTTGTCTGTTATGGGTGGATTTGTG
>NW_022946980.1:0-848 GCF_012274545.1 Fukomys damarensis | reverse complement strand
GAGATTTGTATTTAAATTCCTCCTTATTGGTTAGATAATTTTTGAGGCATCCAACCATCTCCTAATCAATCCATCCAACCATCTGTCCAGAAGAGCTGGTACACACAATCCACATATAGCATTCTCCTCATCAGTCTGCTGCTGATAGAATAATTCTACATTGAAGGGACTGATGTTTTGAAATATTTAATCAAATGGGAGGCACATACAGTCAAATCATCACCCCACTATCGTATATTTCACAAGTAACAATTATCCCACAGTATCTAAGAGGATTTGATTCCATAGACCACCTTACAGATAACTTAAATCCACACTGATAAAGTCTCTTATTTAAATTGACATGGAATTTTCATAATAACCTACATACATTTTCACATATTCTTTAAATCATCTCTATATTGCTCATAATACCTACTATCAGAGAAATGTTATGCAAATAGCAGTTATGTTATATTGTTTCAAGAATGATGATAAGAAAATATATTTGCTCACATTCAGTCTAGACACCTCTTGGGTAGACTGAATTTCATAGTTCATGTCAGCAACATCACCAGGGCTGGTGGAATCTGCAGAGGAGGAATTGTGGACTCAGAGGGTCTACTCTCTTCTAACGTGAAATGCTGTGACACAGTCTTTAAAGTTCTGCTTTCTTATCTGTAAATTCAAGGTAAGTGACTTCACAAGGTCGTGTTGAAGATGAAGTAAGGTAACCCCTGATATACATTTTGTACATGAGAGACATTACATTAAATATTTCTGGATACTTATAATTCATATTATAATCCTAGAATTCAAAGTGACATTAAAATACTGTAACTCTCAGCAATTCTTATCCATTGTAATAT
>NW_022946979.1:0-299 GCF_012274545.1 Fukomys damarensis | reverse complement strand
TGAGTCCTGGACTCCCTGGGGGTTAAGTCCTCTACTATGTCACTCTGGCACTGGGGACTGAGTAGAGAGAACTACCGGTCCCTCCTGTTTCCTGGCAAGTTGTAATCCTCCCATTTGGCTGCTGTCTTAAGATTAGCATTGAGTGACCTTCACTAAAGGAAGTAGGTAATGCTACGTTTTGGAATGTAACTTCTTTCTCTCCTTATAATTTTTTGCACAATGTCTTCGTACGATTCAAACAGAAAGTTCACACTCTGAAGTGAGAGAGACTGCTCTTTAGAACAGGAATAAAATCACTG
>NW_022946978.1:0-219 GCF_012274545.1 Fukomys damarensis | reverse complement strand
CTTGGCCAGTCGTTTCAGAGGTTTCACTCCAAGCTGAGGTGTTCCGTTGTTTTCCGGGCCCCAACTAAGGCAGGTACCACATGGCGGAAGGGCACAGCAGGGAAAGCTGTGAGCCTTAAGGGAGGCATGAAGCAAAACGAGCCAGAGCGTGCGCCTGACAACTTCCTCGTTTTCCGCTAGTTGGGTTTCTTCTGGGTCCCTGTCTGCTTATTGGACTGT
>NW_022946977.1:0-768 GCF_012274545.1 Fukomys damarensis | reverse complement strand
CCCAGGGCCTAGCCTGTTGCTGCTGTCTACACAGTTCCCACAATCCACCCCTCCCTTTCAGCCGTGACCGCAGTTCCAGACTGCTAACTCATCAGCATTATGACAGGTAAGCTTTGTCATGACCCTGACACTCACTGTGCACTCTGACACTCTGCCAGCCTCTGTGGACACTGAATTGATATCTGAGCCCTCCAACTTTGCCTCACTAACTCTGATCCTACTTCTCCCAATATATATCCTCAATATCTAGTTCCTCACTCAAAATTCCGGTCCTACCAACCTCATGTGGACATTGAGGGAACACAACACATTGAACAGAACAAAGGCCTTGGCTCAATGGGTGGCATAAACAGAAGTAGCATAGACTGCCTGGCTTGCCATGCGAAATGTCCCTGAATGGGATTTACTTGTCAAGGAAATAAAGAAATCACACATGTGCAAATACCCAATAGTTTCTCTGGTGTGAATAAAATATACTAGTACACAAAATCTTAATGAGAAAATAGAGAATGTGAAATAGGAAGGAAAGGTCTTCAGGTGTAGGAATAGGGGGAAGTGTAGGGCAGAGAACATATGGGGAAGGAAAGAAAATGGGAGAAAATCAGAAAATGGAAACACAATGTTTGGAAATGTCGAGGGAAGTAGGGGCTGAAGGGAGGGCCGGGGCAAGGGGAGAAATGAAGCACAAGACCTGATATGTAATGTTACAAGATCCCAACAACGAGTGTGACTGTACTGTATACCCTACAATGTACCAATATACCCAGT
>NW_022946976.1:0-234 GCF_012274545.1 Fukomys damarensis | reverse complement strand
TCACAAAACAGGTTTGAATAAATGCAAAAGAATTGAAATTATTCACAGTATATTATCAGATCACAGTGTAGTAAAGCTGGAGATCAATAGCATAAGAAACTGTAGGAACTTCACAAACACATGGAAATTGAATAACACTCTCCTGAACAATCAATGGATCATAGAGGAATTGAAGAAATCAGACAGTTTTTACAAATAAACAAAAATGCTAATACAACATACAGGAATCTATGG
>NW_022946975.1:0-583 GCF_012274545.1 Fukomys damarensis | reverse complement strand
AAAAAAAAAAAAAAAAAAAAAAAAAAAGATTAACTTGAGATAGCTCAGCTTGGCAACTAGATCTATTAAATACACCAGGAAGTAGATGGTCACAATGTCTAGATTTTGCTTCCTAGTTTATAAGTCCTACTGATATTTTCATCTCTCTTTTTAGTAATGATTTTTAAAAAAATATCTGTAGGTTACTTATGTGAGTTACATTAGGTAGAATGTCATGCAGCTGAGTCTTTGAGACTTATTCCTATTTTGCTTTCTGACAGGAAAAGTCTGGAGTCCCTCATAAATCAAGGAAAAAGTCAAAGGAAAGACAGGATTCATTAGATGACCCCGAGTCTACTGGCTTTACTTACCCATACAATGACCTGCTGGTTTGGGCTGTGCTAATGAAGAGGCAGAAGATGGCCATGTTCTTTTGGCAGCACGGAGCAGAGGCCACAGTTAAGGCTGTGATCGCTTATATCCTTTACAGAGCCATGGCCCACGAAGCTAAGGAGAGCAACATGGTGGATGATACCTCAGAAGAGCTGAAGAGTTACTCAAAGTAAGAGCTATTATGGGCACATTTAGACACGTTTATCTTTCT
>NW_022946974.1:0-1390 GCF_012274545.1 Fukomys damarensis | reverse complement strand
GGCCAGGAAAACAAATCATAGACTGAAAAAAAAAATCCCAGTTATTCTGAATCCCAAATAAATCTTTTTTATGTGTTTTCTTCAGGAGTGAATCTCATTTGTGCATGGGTGGTGCAGTCCCACAGGTGGGTTGAGTGGTGCTGCAGATGCCACAGAAGAGCTACGTTTCTGCCTCAGCTACTTATGAAGAATAGTTTCCTGATATACACATGGAAATGATTACCATTTTTCTACCTGTCAGAGAAGTGAGGAACAACACATTTGATCGTGTAGATATTGCACTTTGAAAACCCCAACCACCAGGGAACTTGTTAGTAGTTGATATTTACACAGGAAGCCTTTTAGACAATTCTAAGAAGCTTATTATCTGTGAGGGAGAGAGAGAATTTATCAGAAAGATCAAAATAATTTAAGAACATGAAAAATCTTTTATGAAAAGATGTCAATGCGGACATAAACAATTTCAAGAAAGACTCTGCAATACACGGGTGAGCTCATGAGCGTTTGCACAACTCTGATTTACTGTCTTCTTTTGCTTTCCTTTTCTCCCCCAATTCTTAATTAGCATGAAGAGGTACGTTTTAATGAGTAATACTGAAAGGCATCAATTCATTTTAATCATCCACACTAGATGGTAAGGTCCTTGAGAAATAGTCTTTTTTATTTTTGATGAAATTTAATTTTGATGGATGTACTTGAACTGGATCAGTGTAGTAGAAAAGAACCTCATCTTCAAAGGAGAATGCTACAAAAGAAAAGCTTTATTCATATGGACTATGTTCACCTGCCTATCCCTTCTTCTCATTCCCAGACACAATGCAGGGAAGCTGGAATCTGAGTACAGTCTTAAAGTAAGGATGCCAGAGAAAATGATTAATTATCAAGAGCCTTCAACTTAACCTGGATAGTACCTTGAAGAAAATAACTGAAATGGAATAATGATAAAGTAAATAAGGTGCAGGGAACAGTGGAGAAAATTATGTTTTGTTTCTTGTGTTTATAAATAAAAATACCTAACATCCTGAGGCTTTCAGCTAAATTAAACTTAAGATGATATTTCTTCTCTCAGATCACATTACTCATGGTTTCCATTCCCCACCTCATCTCCTGTTTGTTCTCTATTCCAATTTAGTTTCTACAGGGTACGTGATTAATACCCCATTTATGTCCTCCGAAATGTTCATGAAGACAAACACAGATGGTTCCCAAAATGACCTTTGTTGAATCCCTTGATACCTTTCTCCCAAATGAACATTTTAGCATTTACAAATCACTTTCATTTTCTCTTTGTCTGCCAGAGAGTTTTGAATCTCTGAGGTGGCTTTCTTCTCCAAACAGGATGGTTTTTAAAGGATCAAATAAAGTTCAGAGTGGCTTATCTCAATTTCCC
>NW_022946973.1:0-243 GCF_012274545.1 Fukomys damarensis | reverse complement strand
CATGAGGACCAATGGGATACACAGTCAATGCACCCTGGTCCCTACCTGGCCCTGGTGAATGCACGTCCAGGGATTCTAAAGTCAATAAGAAGGTCCTTGGCGTAGCCTTCAAATGCAAGAAGGTAGGAGTGGCCAATCAAGCCGCAGTGAGCCTCCATTCCATCTTGGCTGCCTTGCACGGCATGACTAGAACCCCTTAACAGCTGCGAGAGTCGTGACTCATACCTCTCTGCAGGTCATAAA
>NW_022946972.1:0-1137 GCF_012274545.1 Fukomys damarensis | reverse complement strand
CCTCCTCAGCGAGGCCCCAGTCCAGCATGCCTACCACCACCTCTGGACTGGAATCCAGCCACACTGCGTCAGGCCAATCCACCACTAATCTTGTGCACCCTTCAACCACAGAGGACTATGCAGTGTCCAAATCCAGCCTATCTGAGACAGACATCGCGACTCATTCCCCGGGGATTTTTGCATCTTCCCAGACCATGCTAGAAGTCAAGACCAGCTCTGCTGGGCACACTGCCATTTACACACCTGCCACACACTCAGGTTTGGCCCAGGTTGGCCCAAGAATCTATGTTACAGCAGGCCCCCCCTCAGGCCCAACATCCCATGCAGGGCCCACCCAAGCCACCACCTCAGAGCCCACTCACACCAGAGCCACCAGCGGAAGGACAGCTTCCTACCCATCCTGGACAGAATCTCCAGGATTGACCAGCGTTCCCCAAATGACCCAGACTCGGGGCTCCCCAAGTACCATTCACACCCCAGGTCTCTCCATAACCAGAGCCTTGGGGGCCACCACTTCCCCTGTCAACCCTGCTGTTCCCAGCTCTTCACCCTCAGATACCAGCCCTGTGGCCAGCACAGCCTCTGAGGAGTCCTCTGCACTCAGCACTGAGCCTGTGCAGGAAAGCAGCTCTGAAAGCTCCCCAGGAACTAGCGGTGCCACCAGCTCCTCCTACACCGAGCTTCCCACCACGTGGACACACAGCCTCTCCACGCCTGTATCCACGAGGGAGAGTCTCCAGTCCACCAGCGAGGCTGCCACTACACAGGTGTCAGTGCCACAGACTGTGACCACCTCAACAGACAGCCTGGGGGCCAGCACACCTTCCTATGAGGCCAGTGCTTGGGGGCCCACAGCCTGGCAGACAAATCCTGCCTCTTCCTCCTCCAACTCAACAGTCCCACCATCCAGCACGCAGAACACCACCTCTGGGCTGGAATCCCACTCCTCTCCCTCAGGCCAGTCCACCACTGCTCTGGCGCACACCTCAAATACAGGGGACTCCAGGATGTTCAAATCCACACCCACATTCACGGGGGTCTCTGAGTCAGACATGGAGACCCATTCCCTGGGGACCTCGGCATCTGCCCAGACCACACAAGCAGGGGAGACCAGCTCGACTGCACACACAGCCATCC
>NW_022946971.1:0-206 GCF_012274545.1 Fukomys damarensis | reverse complement strand
ACAGACACATGGCAGTGGGTATAACAATTCCCAATTTGAAACTATACTACAAAGCCACTGTGAAAAAAAAACAGCATGGTGCTGCCGAAGAAACAGACCTGAGGTTCAGCGGAACAGACTGGAAGACACAGAAACAAATCCAGATGCACTCAGCTACGTCATCTTTGACAAAGGAGCCAACCATCCTCAGTGAAGGAAAGATAGCC
>NW_022946970.1:0-212 GCF_012274545.1 Fukomys damarensis | reverse complement strand
CCATCTAATTATTAAATTCTTGGCAAATGATCCTATTCATATTTTTCTTCCAGTTTATAAATCGTATTATAACTTCATGTCAAAAAACTTTAATAAGCGTTTTAAGGCAGAATGCTCTCTTTCAGGCATGCACTCTTGCCCTGGCATTGTAGGTACAAAGCTCACCATGGCGGACTCAGGCCGTGCATGTGGCTTATGTACAGCATAGCCCG
>NW_022946969.1:0-268 GCF_012274545.1 Fukomys damarensis | reverse complement strand
GGAACACCTCTAACGTATTCATTCATGCTGAGGAAATGACTGACAGTTTGGTATGCCACTTGCTGCAAAGGATAAAGCTTAAGAAAAAAGGAAGTGTGATAGTGAAACCCAAACAGTAGCCGTGCAGAAAGGATGGCACCCCCCCAAAGCAGAGCACCTCCCTTCCACCCTCAGAAGTAAATGCTTTTCATATACTCATGGGTTGGCAGCAGGAAGCATATTGTTGGCTGTTGTTCAGTATATATGTGGGAAGGAGGAAAACAAATAT
>NW_022946968.1:0-223 GCF_012274545.1 Fukomys damarensis | reverse complement strand
GCCGGCTGTTTGTACCATGGAAAACTCAAAAAGGTTTGCCATTACTGCCCTAGGCTGTGGAAAATACTGAGCAATTGTGATTTTATGCAGCTAAGATTACTCTTGCCTACAACCATGCCTAAAAGGGGTTCTCAAAAAGAAAATGTGCAAAACTACACGCCTGCATGTAACGACAACACAAGAAATGTTGCCTTGAGTTGAAGTTGGTAAGTGTCTGAGACAG
>NW_022946967.1:0-313 GCF_012274545.1 Fukomys damarensis | reverse complement strand
CTACCTAACGATCAAGACTAAGCTGTCACCACTCATTGTGTGGCTCCTTTCATTCCTGCATAGCGACACGGGTCCCTAGCTAAAGTGACCCCAATTCCCTATCCCTCCATACTTTGCAATATGATTATGCAACATCTACCTATTTTCCAGCTCTGTGAATCTGCGCTAACAGAGGGACTTGCTTTGCCTAAAGAATGTGATGTTGTACTAGTTCCAAAGTTGGCCTTTACGTGACTCTGTAGGCTTTTGATCTCTCTTTCAACCCGCCTCTGCCATGTAAGTAAGTCCAGACTGGTTTGGTAGAGGGTGAAAT
>NW_022946966.1:0-287 GCF_012274545.1 Fukomys damarensis | reverse complement strand
CTAAAGGAGAAAAGTGAAAGAGGTGGGGTCACATTACCATATTTGAAGGTTACCTACAATAAGTTTCTCCCATTAGGTTCCTTCCAAGGTTTCCATTACCCTCTCATAGTGTCTAAAGATTAACACTTCTTGATACACAAACCTTTGGGGAACAGTCAACATCCAGACTATAGCACGGTCCCCCCTCCTTTTTTGTACTGTGGATCGAACTCGGGACCCTGCACTTGTGAGGCAGGCAGTGGAAAAACTGAGCTAAATCCCTGACCCCTACTCACCCTTTTGTTAAA
>NW_022946965.1:0-424 GCF_012274545.1 Fukomys damarensis | reverse complement strand
AGTGGGGACTAAGACTGTGGAATTCACAGCCAGAACTGCACCACACAGTAACTTGAACCCAAACTTCAAAGTCTAATGGCCATACTCTTCCTTTCATTTGCTATCACGATGATTGCAACATCAAAATTCCATAGGAAAGGCAATTTAGCAATATAAGATTAAATTATTTGTTTTTTTTTTTGTACTGGGGATCAATCTTGGGTCCTTGAGCTTGCAAGGCAGGCAAGGGAACCATTGAGCTAAATCCCCGGCCCTTACATTAAATTATTTTTAAGGGCAGAAGCAAACACTGGAATTTCTAGCCTGAAATCAGAAGAGAGAAGAGCTGGAGTTGGAAGAATGTGAAATATCTTAACAGATGAAAAAAAGAGCCAGAATCAAACCAAGAGCCCCAAACTTCAATCTTTCTTGTCAAAAATTTTCT
>NW_022946964.1:0-221 GCF_012274545.1 Fukomys damarensis | reverse complement strand
TTGAGGCCATTGACATTGATGGTTATAACTGATACGTACTGACTTATTATTGTCATGTTATTGCCCTTTTGTTGACTCTTTTTACATTTTCCCCCTCTCCTCTTAGTTTCTTGCCTTTCCTATTTGATTTGGTCTGTGTTGGACCTCATGGTGTTGTGACCTTCATTGTCTTTTTCTAGGATACTGCTTAGAATTCCTTGTAGTGCTGGTTTGGTATTCAT
>NW_022946963.1:0-234 GCF_012274545.1 Fukomys damarensis | reverse complement strand
GTGGACTTCACTGGTAAACTCACAGAATTGCAGCACCTTTCTCGGTGGAGTACTTCACATTCAAGAAATTAACTACTTTGTTTTAAAAGGGCTAAGTCGTGAAAGAAGATGTTTCCTGGGGAAAACTGCAGTTTAAACCACAGAAACACTCTGTGCAGTGCGTTTGTGTTGTAACTTCAAACTGAACCTATCCCCAAGTACACCTGATTCTGGAGGCTTGTGTGCATGAGAAGC
>NW_022946962.1:0-208 GCF_012274545.1 Fukomys damarensis | reverse complement strand
TGCTTTTACTTCTTTGTCTGAAAAATGTCTTTTCATTTCAGATGCCCATTTTTGAATCAGGTCTTTGTATTTAGGAGTCTGATTTTTTTTAAAGTTCTTTATATATCCTATAGATAGTAGTCCTTTGTCTGAGGAATAGCTAGTAAAAAATTTTTCCCACATTGTAGGTTGTCTCTTAGCTCTATTGGTGGTTTCTCTTGCAATGCAG
>NW_022946961.1:0-389 GCF_012274545.1 Fukomys damarensis | reverse complement strand
ATAATTTAATAAATCTGAGATGGAATGATGGAAGAGAACCACAGTGGGGGATCCATAGGTGAGTATTTTTTATTCTTGAACTAAGAGAGATGTGAAGGCTAGGCTTCGCAAGCAGGGGGCCCAACCTCTGATGGTGGGATCTAGCTGCTTAGATAAGTAGGCCACAGGCACAAATGTGGGTCCTAACTGATGGTCCAGGGTCCCAAGTACAAATCCCTTCTTTTCTGAGACATAAAGATGAAAGGGACATGAAAGATCAGGGAGGTGTAAAGCAGGGACCTCTAATAGGCTGGACTTAAGATGAATAAAGGGTGTGAATATAGAAGTATCTATAGACTCATGGGGATCTCCTTTAGCAGCCTGATAAAAGGGGGCCGCCAGCCTGGTGT
>NW_022946960.1:0-200 GCF_012274545.1 Fukomys damarensis | reverse complement strand
AAAGAAAAGAAGGGGTCAGTTCAACCACCTAGGTTACTGTGTATGTACAATTGTTTCTGAGTATATAACACTACAGTATTCCAAGAAATCAATGTCAGAATCTAAAGTCACTCACTATACAACTATCCTAGGTCACCAATTTTGTTTTTTGCTTCCACATAGCTATCTAAAGTTATCACATTGTTTTCTTTTTTACATTT
>NW_022946959.1:0-757 GCF_012274545.1 Fukomys damarensis | reverse complement strand
GGTTAAATTTTCATTTCAGAAATAATTATTAAAGAGCTAGTTATTTTATTCATTGCAATAATTACTTATTTTAAATTCATAAATATTGAGGTAATTTTATTTCTGAAATTTCCTGAAGTAGATCACGATGCGTGTTGTGCTTTTAACAATTAGCTCCATAATTTATAGTGTAATGATTAATAGCTGCAGTTTGACTTTTTTCCCCTTGAGCACTGATTGTTGAATAACCAATAAAGAGGTGTACGTTTCAGTTTCTCTCAAAGGAGGATAACAATATTTAAACCACAGATTGAAGTGAGAATTAAATGAGACAATCACTTTAAAGTAGATGGGAGAAAATAAATTTTAGATTACTATTTTTGTTATTTTTATTATTAAATCATGTATTTATTCATACAGATACCATGTATTAAACAGGCACCTGTTTTTTATTCCTTGAATAATATCTCATCCTACTTTATAAGGAAAATAGTATCTAATCTGAAAGAAAAGATAAAGGTGTGATGTTTCTACCATAACGTTGTGTCAGGATTCTCTGTATTACACAGTTTTGAGATTTAGGTGTTTAAAGAACAAATAAAGTGGGCTTGTCCAAATAAATTCATATAGAAATGGACCTGCAGAAACATTTTCATCATTCAAACATATTTGAAAGAATCAGGTACATTTTAAAATAACTTTCTAAGTGTCTTGTAAAAATGGAGAAACTATGCCTTTTAACTCAATAGTAAATGATTGGGAGGGATTCGATTTTTTT
>NW_022946958.1:0-3262 GCF_012274545.1 Fukomys damarensis | reverse complement strand
GAGAGAGAGAGAGAGAGAGCGAGAGAGAGGCCTTTGGCCAATTTAGGCAGAAAAGTATGCTTTGGTACTAAAAATAAAACAAGCAATTGTCATTGCTTTGGGAATTTATGAAACTTTCAAGATTTTGACTCCATAAAAATCCATTCTTTAAAATTAAATAAGCACTTATTGAGGTCACAGATAAAATTTACTGAAGGCATCAAAAACCAAGTTTATCCACCCAGTAAGTAAGAAGCATCTTGAACAAATTCTAGAGGGCAGGCTTTCAGGATTCAATGACATACAAACTATACTACCACTCTTAGTCCTAGATTTCTGTCAGGGGAGGCATTATATTGTGCAGAAGGCAGAAGGCGAACATTGCATTAGCCACTTTTCTGTGGCTAATAACATAATTCTACAGACTTGGTAACTTATCAAGAAAAGAGTCTCATTTGAGCTCATGGTTCTGGTGCAAGATCAAGAAATGACAATTCTGGCAGAGAAGCCTAGGGGTGAGGACCCCATATGAGGCCAGACAGGGAGAACGCATGTGTGTGCCTGTCTCTTCAGCTTTTCTTCCTCCCAAGCCACCAATGTCCAGGCAGAGGGACTTCAATCCAGGGCCTTATGCAGTCCTGCTCATCTCCCACTCTAAACACCACGGATGAAGTTTCCACCCTCTTAACACCTCACAGTGAGTATGAAGCAGGAGCTGGGGGTTATATTCCAACCATAGCAAAATTCAACAGGGACCAAGCTTTAAACTGTCTGTACTCTAACAACCAGAGTGCGATCAAGATCTGAGAGCACAATGAAATGATCAGTTCTCAAAAAGAGTGAACTAAAAGTGCTGTGGTTAGGAAGAGATGAGGGTTTAAAGGGTCCTTAACTGGTTTCTGAAGGATTTTTCTCCCATAGGAATAAATTCCATGGACATGAGCACTTGTGAAAGTCACAAAGCTGTTATAAAGATGAGAGCTCACACCAAATGTTTAAGAACAAAAGTGTTAGGCAATTCTATGTCGCAATACATTCTAACACAATCTAGCCCTCTTCTGTGAGGCCTACTAGCCACCTCTCCAAGAAAGAGAAGTCTTTCTCATTGTCTCTTTTCCTCTTTTCACATACTTCCAACCAGTAGGTGCTAGCACACTCTTTCCTTCCAAAAAACTGTTCCTGTTTTCTTACAAATCCTACACATACATTTCAGTATTTTAGTTTACTTATTTTTGCACTTGACAGTATTACATTCTATTTTATTTTTAATTTTTTGATCTGAGGATTCAACTCAAAGTCTTTGCACTGAGATTCATCCCAGTGCCCCCCCTTTTTTTTTAATTTTGAAAGTAAATCTTGCTAAGTCACTAAGTTGCTCGGGCTGGGCTCAAACTTTGGAGTCCTTTTGCCTCAGCTTCCCAGATGCTGGTGTTAGGAATGCACCACCATGCCCAGCTGAACATGACTTCTTTTTCTTCTTGTTTCTCCTGTCCTGTGATTTTTGTGCTTCCTTCCTGAATCAGCTTCATAAACAGTAGGCTGTGTTCTCAGCTTCCAGTTTTCTTCGGTACCTGTCATCTCCCAGATCTCTTCTTTCAGTCTTTCTAAAGTAAGTCTGGTTTCCATCCCACTATTGTAAGTAATAGATATCTCCTACTTTCTCCCCAACAACAGCTGCTTTTAATTACTTTCCAGTGTTCTGCAAAACACTCCAATCTGTACCTCAGCCCAACACAGAATTCCCATCCCTGTTACCCAGGTCTGTTCTATCTGATTCCATACCACTGATTCTCTTCTGACACTCTCTATACTTTACATGTATATCACAGTAATTGTCCATTGTGTTTAAGGTCTAGAAGCTCATGGATCAGTGTGGCTTTCATGCTAAGTACATAAGATTCCTACACCACATTAACAATTATCAATTTTTTGTTGAATGAATGAATGAGCATTTTAGCTTGGGAGCCATCTCACTCATTTTCAAGACCTAAGTTGCTGTAGATATCTCCCCAAGGGCTCCCAAACATGTATCTCAAGCCCAGAATGCTCATTTATCTGCTTTTTAGATATTGCCTCTTAGTCATTGCAAAATAATTTCAGACTTATTTAAATGTCCCTTGGCAGAGGGTATCACAATCCCCAACTTGAAACTATACTATAAAGCCACTGTGATAGAAACAGCCTTGTACTGGCAAAGAAACAGACCTGAGGATCAGTGGAATAGATAAGAAGATACATAAATAACTCCAGACACACTTAGCTACCTCATCTTTGACAAAGGAGCCAACCATCCTCACTGGAGGAAAGTTAGCCTCTTTCATAAATGGTGCTGGAAAAACTGTATTTCAGCTTGCCAAAGATTAAAACTAGACCCCTATCTTCCACCATGCACTAAACTAAAACCCAAGTTGATTAAAGATCTAAATATTGAAACAGAAACATTAAACTTGTTGGAAGATAAGTTAGGTAGAACTCTGGAAAACATCAGTACAGGAAAAGACTTTATGAACAAATCCTCAGTAGCATGGAAACTAGTGCAAAAAATCAACAATTGGGATCTCACCTTTTTAGAAAGATATAACATTCTAAAATAAATTTTTTAATTGAGAAAAGGATACAAAAGGCAAAATCTACAATTTTGATAACTGAAAATTGTCAATTGCTTTGCAGTACTTTATTATACTGGATGTCCTGTTTTTTGGGGGCTTCTAGTTAGCTAATGAATGGATACATTAGATACTTTTGGGTTTTAGTTGGGGTTTTACATAACTTGCATTTTAATTCTTTGGTTCTTTGCTGGTTCTTTTAACCAAAAGAATTGTTTTAATAAATTGTTTTATAATACCAATCTACAAAAAAAGGAAAGAAAGCTTCTGCACTGCAAGAGAAATCACCAACGGAGCTAAGAGACAACCTACAATGTGGGGAAAAAAATTTAACAGCTGTTCCTTGGACAAAAGTCTACTATCTAGAATATATAAAGAACTCAAAAACGTCAGACCCCCCCAAATATAAAGACCTAATTCAAAAACAGGTATCTGAAATGAATGGATATTTCTCAGACAAAGAAATAAAAGCAGCAAATAAACATAATAAAAAAATCACTGGTCATTCAAGAGATGCAGATGAAAACAACACTAAGATTCCACTTCACCCCACAAAGAATGGCTGCTATCTAGAAATCAACCAATAACAAATGTAGGCTGGGGTGTGGGGAGATAGGAACCCTTCTCCATTGCTGGTGGGAGTGCAGACTGGTGCAACCACTGTGGAAATCAATATG
>NW_022946957.1:0-276 GCF_012274545.1 Fukomys damarensis | reverse complement strand
AGCCGAGTATGACAATTTGTTAAGCTCCTCTTCTACCAGCTCTGCCTTCCTTCCATTGTGGCAGATGCCTTTCCTGTTATACAAAGGGCACAGTCGCCAAGACTAAGAGGACTGCTCAGCTCATTACAGTTTTGGGAGTGAGTGTGTGAGTCAGGAACCTGTGAGGGGTGTTTCTTTTGTTTCTACTCAACAGACCCAAGGGTGTGGGAGAGAAAAGGAGGATAATGGAAGTGGGAGTATAAAAGGGAGGAAACAACACAAAATATCTCAGGGCAG
>NW_022946956.1:0-385 GCF_012274545.1 Fukomys damarensis | reverse complement strand
TACTGAAGCCCACGACTTGGGGTCATCCCGGTGGTGGGAGGCAAATGAAAGAAGGGGTTATTTATACTGAAGATCAAACCCCGTGAAAAGGCACTCCGTGGAGACCAGGGCTGCTTAGTTATTCTACCCGATTAGCCTGTCAAGTGTGCCTTGGAGTAAGCGGGTGAGGACTTCGACCTTGGGGATTTAGTCACTCTACCTGGCTTTGTTGGAGGAGCACTTGTTAGAGTGCTTTGATGAAAAAAGACTACTTTTTAAAACTCCCTGCATTACAAAGCATGGACAGCTCCGCTGAGCTCAGCAGACCGTCCAAACAGGCAGCGCAGCAGAGGGCAATCGGAGCGGCCACTGTGCGGGCTTGGTGCTTAGCGCAGCTGTGTGGGCT
>NW_022946955.1:0-296 GCF_012274545.1 Fukomys damarensis | reverse complement strand
CACACCTCTACGCAGTCCTGTTTTTGGTAAAGTCCGATATCTTCGGTAGACTTTTTTATTCTTCCTGAAGCAGTACTCCTTTTCTTCTCTCCTGCCTCTCAGAAATGCCCCTCGCTCCTTTCCTACCATTTGCCTTCCCACCAAGCTCACACTGGTAGCTCCCTCCATTCCTTGTATCTCTCTTCCAAATCCCCAGTCTGTTTGCTATGTGGCAGCACTGTGTTAACCACTGGAAGCCCACTGTGCAATCCCCTGTGCCCACTCAGCCCCTGCAAGAACAGGTGCCCACCGAACTC
>NW_022946954.1:0-464 GCF_012274545.1 Fukomys damarensis | reverse complement strand
GTCTTCAATGACCTCCACAAAGTCACTCCACCCGACATCTTCCAGCATGTCTAATCCCCTCAAAGGCCGAGTTGAACAGAGGAGAGCTGAAAAGGAGAGGTTGGTTTCTCCTTGCCTGACAGTTTCCAAGTCTCATCACAAGAATCTCTTTGTAACAGACTGGTATTAGAATGTTCTTTCCTTTCAGTGGGGAACCTCCCACCCACCCACAAGGATGGAGACTCATTCTTTAATTTGAGAAGCTAAGAATTTTCTTTTTCATTGACCTTGATTAATCAGGACTACCTTTCTGGAGTCTTGTGTTACATACTAAGAGGTTTTTACAGTCCTAGAGAATTCCATGGAGTCAGCCATGGTGGCACATGCCTATAATCTCAGCACTTGGGAGATAGAGGCAGGAGGATTGCGGCAAGTTCAAGGTGAGCCTGGAATACATAGTGAGACTACACTTAAAAAACAAACAA
>NW_022946953.1:0-293 GCF_012274545.1 Fukomys damarensis | reverse complement strand
TAAGTAAAGGTATTTGGAATCTTAGTATTACAGAAGGATTCAATGGTAAATTCTTCAAATGTAGTAATTGGGCCTTTGTAAAGAATTAGCAGGCCACTTTTCAGAAGGGGAAAAGGACTGGGATGTGTCTTTGGCTTCCTGTTTTGCTTTACCTGGCAGCCAATCCAGCATTACAGTCCAAATATAGGCTGTACAAACTAACAGTGTTATGCGGCAGTTCTCTCACAACACTGTTTCTACTCTTTCTGTAGCTAGTTTTTAATCAAACCTTTTTTAAGTATAATTTTGAACTA
>NW_022946952.1:0-205 GCF_012274545.1 Fukomys damarensis | reverse complement strand
CTGATTATTTTCTGTTAAGTCTGCCTGATAATAATATAGCTATTCTAGCTTTCTATTTAAAGTGTGCTGTATTTTTCTCCATTTTTTATAGTCATCTGTCTATATATTTATGATGAATTTCTTGCAGACAACATAAACTTCATATTTTTCTTCCACTGCTCATCTTTTAATTGCCTGCTTTAGATTCTCATATACAGTCATACCT
>NW_022946951.1:0-240 GCF_012274545.1 Fukomys damarensis | reverse complement strand
TAACAAAGTTCCATCCTTCCTTGGCCAAAAGATGGTCACCTGACCCAGAACAGTCCAATCCAGTGGGCCTGGAATTTGAGAGGATAAATGCAAGGACTGAAAATAGCTGAAGATGCTGAAGATGCTTTATTCTGAGGGGATGTTTGGAAGGTGCTCTCTTTTTCCTTTGTTCACTGAACCCTAGAACTTCTCGATTATGTTTTCCCTGTCAAACTCCAGTTGTGTAGCTGTTGGGTTGTT
>NW_022946950.1:0-254 GCF_012274545.1 Fukomys damarensis | reverse complement strand
TAAACTTAGACTAATAGAATGCATAATTTCTATAAGATGTCATCGGGCCAGAGGTCCAAGGCTCTAGATGAAAACTCAAAATTCCTCTCACATAGGTGTCCAGGGCATGGGACAGCTGGCAGCCCAGCGCACAAGGCCTGGGGGTGTGGGAAATTACCCTTAATCTCTTCTGGTTACCCTTGAGTTGGCCGTCCAAAGAACTATTATGTCTGTCCCTACTGTATTCACTGTACTATGAGTACAGCAAGGGGTCT
>NW_022946949.1:0-221 GCF_012274545.1 Fukomys damarensis | reverse complement strand
TGGCAACACATAATCCATGTTTATTAATGTCTGTGGTGATTTACTTATTGCAGCTTTCTCCTGCCAAACTCATTTGGAGTTCATTCTTTTATTCCACCTTCTATTTTTTGCTTGCTATTCCAAGTTTTCCAGCTGTGTATCTGGATGTAATTCATATATATGAACAAATGAAAATGGTTTCATACATGTTCACAAAAAAGTTGTAAAAGATCTAAGCTGTA
>NW_022946948.1:0-284 GCF_012274545.1 Fukomys damarensis | reverse complement strand
AGTTGCAGCCTATTGCTCTGTGGAGTACTTCACATTCAGCAAACTAACCACTTAGGTATGTGCAAAGCAGCAAAAGTAGGTGCTTTGCATGGAAAACTGTGGTTTAAACCACAGAAGCACTCTGAAAGCTGTGTTTGCTTTCTATCCTCAAACTGAACCTGTCACCAAGTTTATAGAGTTCTGGAGACTTGTGGGGACTCAGAGCTGCTAAGCACTCTCTATGGCCTTAGGTCTTTTCTGGCTACAAGCCTCACACAACAGTTCTTTAATCTCTGCCAGGTAGA
>NW_022946947.1:0-219 GCF_012274545.1 Fukomys damarensis | reverse complement strand
CTTTTGCTGGCAGACTGGGAGTTTTCTGTTAAGGTTGCTCCTGGCATGGGGAGGAAGGCCAGTAGGATGATGGCGGAGGTCAGGAATTCCACCTGGCCATGGGTGGTGGAATTAATCTGAACGATCCATAGTGACAGTGTGTTCTGGAGAGGGAAACCTCAGGCTTCACTCTCTATCTGGATCACGCAGGGACACTAAGCACACATCTCGAACGCTTAC
>NW_022946946.1:0-563 GCF_012274545.1 Fukomys damarensis | reverse complement strand
AGAGATTGAAACACTGTTGTGAGGCACTTTTAGCAGAGAAGCAATTCAGGCCGAAGAGTGTGTTTAGCAGCTCTGAGTGCACACAAGCCTCCAGAACTCTGTATACTTAGGGATAGGTTCAGTTTTATGTTGGAACAGAAACACACTTTACAGCTGGCGTCTGCGGTTTAGAGTGCAGTTTTCCCTGGGAAACAGCTTCTCTCGCCACTTAGCAGTTTAAAGTGAAAGCGTTCAGTTTCATGAATGTGAAGTACTCCACAGAGAAAGGTGCTGCAACTCTGTGAGTTTTCCAGTGAAGTCCACCTCTTATGTGGAGCACAACTGTATTCCTTTTTGTTTGTACGTCTCTGCCTGGCAGATATTGAAACACTGTTGTGGGGCACTTTTAGCAGAGAAGCCCTTCAGTCCTAAGCGAGTGTCTAGCAGCTCTGAGTGCACACAAGCCTCCAGTATTCTGTATACTTGGGGATAGTTTCAGTTTTACGTTAGAACACACACGCACTTTGCAGAGGGCTTCTGCGGTTTAAAGTGCAGTATTCCCCGGTAAACAGCTTCTCTCACTG
>NW_022946945.1:0-303 GCF_012274545.1 Fukomys damarensis | reverse complement strand
TGATATGTGGTCTTGAATATGGTTGATGCCCTCCAACCAGTGCCACCAGGCCTGAGAGACAAACGTCCTCAATGTCCTCAGAGCCTCCTCTCACTTGTTTCTTTAAGCAGTAGCCATGTGACTGTTCTGAATGGATGGACATGACATTCTGTTCCTAGCCTGTTGCTGCTGTCTCCACAGTTCCGACAATCCACCCTTCGCTGGCAACCGTGGCCACAGTTCCGGACTGCGAACTCATCGCAATTATGACAGCTGAGTTTTGTCATGGCCCTAACACTCACTGTGCACTCTGACACTCTGCCA
>NW_022946944.1:1258-6126 GCF_012274545.1 Fukomys damarensis | reverse complement strand
TTTTATATTTATATATTTACTTCTGTTTAGGGACCTTTGATGTTACTGTCACCAGAAGAAAAAAGTTCTTTTTATGGAATTCTAGGTTCCAATAACAGAAATTTTCACTAATCTGTGTAGGTCTGACCCTTATTTAGGTGATTGAAATAGCTCTGTACTATTTGCCACTACATGTGTTGGTCTTCCTCATGTCATCTGTCTTTCTCTCTTCTTCTGTTTTCCCTATATCCTTGTTTTGTTTTTTTGTCTTTAAGTTGCCTTTTTCTTTCTTTTGCTTTTACACGTAACCCTGTTCTACCCAAAGATTTCTAATGGCAATAATTGGACAATAAGCTTTGAGACTTCATTTTATGTGCCTCTTACTCTTAGTGTTTCTCAAAGTGTGCTTCTGGACTAGCAGCAAAACCTTAGCATCACCTTGGAATTTGGTAGAAATGCAGAGTCTGGGGCCCATCCCAGACCTGAATCAGAAACCCTGGTGGTGGGACCCAGCAGTCTGTTCAGCAAGCCCAAGAGATTCTAATGCTGGTGAACATAAGTGTTATGTGAAGAAAAGAAAAAACACATTGTAAATGGGAGTGTTGAGCTGACTGGCTATATCTTCAGCTTTGAAAGGTTAGCTCCTAGCTGTTTAAGAGCAGAACTAGTCCTATCTTTTGGAGAGATTAATACATACCTGTGAAGATTCTTGAACATTTTGTTTCATTTAGCACCTGTGTTAATTTAGGTATTCATACATCCAAAAAATGTAATATGATGAAAATATTTCCTGACAAAAATGAGATGTTTGAAAATACTTGCTTTTAGAAGTGTACCTGTGTGGGCTGAGGATGCACCTCAGTGCTACCACACTGTACCTACCTGGCAAGCACAAGGTCCTGACTTCAATACCAGGTTTCAGGGTAGGGTAGGGAGTGTATCTGTGTTATCTTTGCTATGTAAGAAAATTGTGAGTTTTATCAAATATTGAGTAGGCTTGTAGAAAAAATTTTAAAGGAAATAAACTATTTATTACTATAATTTCACAAGAGTATTATGTGAGTGCAGCTGTTAGTTTACTAGAAGTTTTTTAAGATCTGAATAATTACTTAAAAGATTTTATACATAGCTGGGGATGTAGCTCCATGGTAAAGCCCTTATCTAGTATGTCCAAGGCCCTGGGCTTGATCCACAGCAACAAATGAATGCAAAAATTCTTACCATACTGTCATTATTTATGAACTTTTTTTTGTTTTTGTTTTTGGTACCGGGGATCGAACTCAGAAACTTGCGTTTGCGAGGCAGTCTTGGTTCCACTGAGACTATGCCACTGTTGAAACTGTGATCTCAACTGTTTCTCAACCCAGTGAATAAAAATACTTTTGCGTATTTGTACAAAAGGAAGAAACAGGACTGCCTGAGATAATACTGCACTAATTGAGAAATACACAGATTTTTAAAATTAGTTTCTTTCAGGTACAGTAAAGCCTTGATTTGTGAGCAGAATTCATGCTTCCATACAAACATGCTTTTAATCCAAAGCACTTGTATATTAATGGAAATTTCCCCATAGAAATGATTGGAACCTGAGATGATTCATTCCACAACCCAAAAATATTCATATAAAATGATTACTGTAATATAATACAAAATAATAAAGAAAATACAAAATATTAAAAAAAAATAACCTCCACTTACCTTTGAAAATCTTTGTGGCTGGTGTGAGGGAGACGAGAGAGGAGGATTATTGTATAGGATGTCTTACTATCACTAATGCTGTCTATTGGCTCAATGAAATCTCTGCAGCTTTAACAAAGAACCTATCCAGTGACACTTGCTTTTGCCTCCTTTTGAGGATTTCGCAGAAATGTGACATCTCACTGTCATTAAACAGATTCTTTGCTTCCACTTCTACAGCCTTAATTGGGTGGTGCTTTTTTATACAATTTTGCACTGTTTCCCACATGTTATACATCTCCTAATCTCATTTGAAATGAAGGATTCCTCTGGCTTTTTCTCCTCCTCTGCAGACGAGAGCTCCATAACCTCTTGCTGTTGAGAGGCTGTCACCCACAATCCCGCAGTGACACAGACAGACAGAGATATAGGGAGGAACCATTGGCTCAGTTATGATCATATGATGTTCAGCATTATGTGCTATTCATAATGCAAAACATTGCTCCTTTATTAAGTTAAAATTTATAAGAAATGTTCATCATTTTAGGGAACAGTCACAGAACAAGTTACTCGTAATCCAGGGTTTTACTGTATATATGAGTGATTCACTTCAGCTGCAATAGAGGTTATTTTTTTCCCCTGTAAAAAGTTATTTTAAGGAAATAATTCTCATATTTTAAGAAAAGCACATGTTTTGATCAGATAGGAAATTATACAGTGTGTGACTCAGGTGTCCTTTTACTTTCCGGACATGGTCTGTTCTTAGCTATAAGTCATGAGCAGAACAACTCAAGCTTATTAACACAGGTAGCAAACTAAAAATAAAAGAAACATAAGTCAAAGGACCCAGTGATTTTGAATATAATAGGGTGTCATTGTTGAATTACTGGCCTCGTCAGGGTGATGCTGGTACCAATTTTGTTGTTCTTGTTTTGGCAGATCCAGGTTGATGAAGTCAGAAGGCTGGTATATTTTGAAGGCACCAAAGACTCCCCTTTAGAACACCACCTGTATGTGGTCAGCTATGTAAACCCTGGAGAGGTCACAAGGCTGACTGACCGTGGCTATTCCCACTCCTGCTGCATCAGCCGGGTATTAAGTCCCTGTTTGAAAGGGCTTCCTCTCTTATAGAAACCTTCCACCTGTGTAAGACTCTTTGAATGATGTGAAAGTTGGTGAAGTTGGGAGCAGAAGTCTCATTAGTAGCTTTAAAATGCTTAAGCCTAACTTCAGCATTTTATATATACCTAAATAGTTAAACCCTTATTTTACTCTCATCATAGCATTAATGTGGATGTAACAGCAAGTGATCTTTTTTACTTTTTCCTGAAGAAAAATGTAATTGTTTCTCTTTTTCTAGCATTGTGACTTTTTTATAACTAAGTACAGTAACCAGAGGAATCCACATTGTGTGTCTCTTTATAAATTGTCAAGTTCTGAAGATGACCCAACTTGTAAAACGAAGGAATTTTGGGCTACCATTTTGGATTCAGCAGGTACTCTTAATCCCTGGACCTGACCGTAATAGGATCAGTACAGAGCTGGGGATGTAACTCAGTGGTAGAGCACATGCCTGGGGTATGTGAGGCCCTAGATTCAATCCACAGCACTGCAAAAAACAATAAATACACTAAACCTGGGAAATAGGTGCATTTTTTTCTGGACTGAGTCTTCCCATCTCTTAGTGCTTCCTATCCATCAGCTGCTGAGCTTCTGCTTGATCCACCCGCCCTTCCTGTCAGCTGCTGAGTAAGGTGGGTTACTCTCACTCTGACCAGGAGCATGTCTGGAAAGCCCTTTGGAAAATAAGATGAAAATAATGTATCCTGAGCTAGCAAGATCTTTGAGAAGGAAGCAGCAGCTTTAGGGAATAACCAGCTGACAGTATTCTTTAAGTTTCAAAGTACAGGCAGTGCCATCATAATTAAAGATGAAACACTTGCTCTGTGTGCATTAGTTTTTGTTTTGTTTTGTTTTACTACTGGGGATTGAACTCAGGGAGCGTTGAACTGTATCCCCAACCCCCGCCTTCCTTCCTTCCTTCCTTCCTTCCTTTCTTTCCATATTATTTTGAGACAGATTCTCTCTATGTTTCCTAGGCTAACTTCGAACTCATGGCAATCTTCTACCTCAGCCTGCCAAGTGCTGGGATTACAGGATTGTGCCACTATGCTTGACTTTTTGCTTAATTTTTGCTGATCTCACTTGAAAAGGGATTAGTCAGTTACTTGTGTGTGGGGTTCTGGGTTTTGATATTTTCTTCCTTGCTCTAAGGCTGTAGGGCTCTCATGAGAGCTTTTTCAGACTTTGTATGTTACCACTCACAGGTCCTCTTCCCGACTATACGCCTCCAGAAATTTTCTCTTTTGAAAGTACTACAGGATTTACATTGTATGGGATGCTGTACAAGCCCCATGATCTACAACCTGGAAAGAAATACCCCACTGTGCTTTTCATATATGGCGGTCCTCAGGTGGGTATATATACACAAGTAAACATACGTAAATGTATTTCTAAGTGATTTGTTTTTTAAATGTCTGGTCAGTTATTTAAGACAAGAATTTTAAGCCAGCCAGGTGTGGTGTTGTATGCCTTTACAGCACTAAGAAAACTGAAGCAGGAGGATCACCACAAGTTCGAGGCCACCCTGAGCTGAGTAGTAAATTCAAGGCCAGCCTACTACAAAGCAAGACAGTTTCCCCCACTAAAAAAATAGAGAACTTTAAGCATTGTTGTGCTTTTACCATTCTCAGCTTTTCTAATTATCCAGTTATGAGTTTAGAAAGCTGGGTATTTAAATTAGATGGCTAATTTCTAAATCAGCACAAATTTCTTCATAATGATGACTGTTAACTTTTTGAGCAGTAGAATATTCATGTCAGTGGATAAATATACTGCTTTCTATGTATAGAAATTTGGGAAATGAAAAAATAATTAAATGTCTTGGACAAATAGTCATATTTTCAGAAAGCCTACTGAATTCCTCCCCTTCATTCTAAGCTTGATCTCTACAGCAAACTAGAAAACTTTTATCAGCTTAGGATAACAACTGTTGTACTACTCCTTAGTACCTTAGTACTGTCAAAAGTTTACACCTTGAGTTTCCATTTTCTGAATTAAATATTAGCATGTGACTGTTAGGTAAATACTGGTCACTAACGAAGTAACGTACTTTGGATAGATTAATTGGTTAATTTTTTAAATGTTCAGGG
>NW_022946944.1:0-303 GCF_012274545.1 Fukomys damarensis | reverse complement strand
AAAAAATGAGAAGGCGCCTTTAAATATAAAATGGTGTGTGAGCATAAAAACATTTTAAAAGACATTTACATTTTCTGGTTCATTGGTATGAAATCCAGAGAAAGATGTAGAGGCTGTGAGTGTGTGTGAGTGCGTGTGTGTGTGTGTGATGGAAGGAAAGATGCAACTTGATGTTCCCTAGGCTAACTTGCGTCTCCTTTTTGTAACATTGGGGTGCTGAGGGAGAGCCCCATCCACGTGGAAGCATCCTCTTTTTGTGTCATGTGTCTACCTCAGCCTGGAGGCAGCACTGTTTAGTTTTCA
>NW_022946943.1:0-528 GCF_012274545.1 Fukomys damarensis | reverse complement strand
TGGGAAAACAAATTGAGGAGAAATGCTTTGCTCTAATTTGTGAACTGAGTGAAAACTGACCCATATATTAATCCAATTTCTTATACATAAATTGAGATAAATACTGGAGCATCAAAATGATAATTCACAAGTTTCAATTGCTTGTATGTTTCTTGAAGATAGAGATAATAACTCCTATTATTTTAATTCCCCAGGTTACCTAGTTCTGTGAATGGGACAACATAACTACAGGATTAAAATTACCATGTCAATAAATAATAACATTAGAAATGCTAATTTGTAACAGTTAACTATTTTAGATTACCTTATACCTACTATTAAAGAATTATCAACCATTCACTAAATAATCTACATTCTTCAAATATTTTACTGACAAAATAGCCCAGAAGGGCATAAAAAGAATGTTACATTAATGATAATATGGTTATTTTCACATTTATTTAACAGTTAAAGAATAAAATAATAGGTAGGAAAGAAGTGGAAAGAAGAAAATGTTTAAAGGAAGAACTCTCTGAAATTTTGGAACTA
>NW_022946942.1:0-227 GCF_012274545.1 Fukomys damarensis | reverse complement strand
TTTTTTTTTTTTTTTTTTTGGTACCGGGGATCGAACTGGGGACCTTGTTGCTTGCAAAGCAGGCGGCAGCACCACTGGGCTAAACCCCCGGCCCTACTTTTTCCTTTCAGAGGATTGGATTATGGTCCGTATTTGTAAATGGGTTGGGGAATCAAAGTGTCAAGTAAAGAACCCACCTCAGGGTTTGTTCTGGAACTCAGCCTCCTACCAGGACAGGGACCCTGTAC
>NW_022946941.1:0-243 GCF_012274545.1 Fukomys damarensis | reverse complement strand
TTCATCTAGTTATTTTTGCATTCAGATTATTCTAGTACCTAAAAGTGAACATATGAGCTAAATTGTTCTCTCCCCTAAGACAGTTTCTATTGCCAATTATTATTTACTTCTCTGGATGTATTGTTATCTCAATTGCTGTGTAATTAAAAGTAAATAAATAACTTGTACATTTGTTCTATGTTCTCTCTTCTTTATTAATCACCTCAATTTTAAAATGTTAATGTCTGCATTAATTTTCTGTTG
>NW_022946940.1:0-333 GCF_012274545.1 Fukomys damarensis | reverse complement strand
CCTGCCTCAGCCTCTCAAGTGCTAGCCATTATAAGGTGTGCACCTCATGCACACATTAAAAAAAAAATCAATGTAATGCTCAAAATGAAACTGCCCTGTTAATACATAAATGTTGAGGGACAGGGGCTTTAGCTCTGTGGCACTGTGCCTGCCTTGCAAATGCAAGGTCCTGAGTTTGATCCCCAGTACTAAAAAACAAAACAAAATTAAAAAAAAAAAAACCCACATAAATGTTGGGTGTGATGGTCCTGGTAGGCATAATGAGCAGTACAATTCATAGGCTTTGAGGAATAATGGGGATGTAATGGATACAAAGCACATGGAACAGTTTCA
>NW_022946939.1:0-8033 GCF_012274545.1 Fukomys damarensis | reverse complement strand
GAGAAGCTGCAGTCTTCACTTTCACCTGGGATATCAGCTCCTGGCTTATGGAGCAGACTCTTCAGCTTGCAGTGCAGCTCCCTTAGTTGCAGACTCCAGCCTTCCACCCACCAGCCTCCTGATACAGACTCGCACGGGACACCACAGTGAGCTCCAGACCTGCGACTGGCTTCTTCCGTTTCCAGGGTGCAGACCAAGCCTGTTCTCCTCATCCAACTCTGGGAGGCTACTGTGAGCCAGTCTTGTAAATTCTTATATATATGTGTATCTTGTATTCTATCTGTTTCTCTAGTAAACACTGACCAGTACAGGCATTCACTGGGCCCATTTTACAGATGAAGGGGCAGAAGGACGCTCCACTAGCTGAGGGCTTTGTCTGGATCATGCAGACTGTAAAGGACAGAGCTTGGGTTCCATTGCCAGGCCTGTGTCTTGCTCTTGGGGCTCACTGTGGCCTGTGGACCTGGCACCTGTCCCCAAAGAAAGTGCCTGCCTTTGTCCTCCATGCTGGCTTCTCAGGCGTCATCCTGCACAGGGGTGCTGTTGGGCCCTGGTCTATGGTGACACTGTGTCCGGCCCCACGTGCAGGACAGGGCCCCATCTCCTGGGCGGGTGGGGTGGGGTGGGTGCGCTCCTAAGCCATTAGGGAAGAAAGAAAAAGCCACAGACTTCCAGCTGGGCTGAATCCTGCTTCTTCCAGGGCTGGCAGAGGCCTATGGTGATCACATGGAGTTGTGGCCCTGATTGTTTCTTCCCCTCCTCATCCCCTGCAA
Organism: Fukomys damarensis; assembly: GCF_012274545.1. NCBI lineage: Eukaryota > Metazoa > Chordata > Mammalia > Rodentia > Bathyergidae > Fukomys > Fukomys damarensis. The sequence continues at coordinate 7,260 of NW_022946939.1, read as the reverse complement.
CCATGGCCCACCGGCCCCATGGCTTGAGCAGCAGACTTGGGCTAGAACAGCTATAAAGGCCAATGTGGGAGGGTGGGGATTTAATCCTGGAGTGGGAAATTAAAGACAAAAAGCCAGCCAGGTGTATGGCTGTGTGGCTACTGTGACAGCTTGGCCTTGTCTGACACAGGATCTGCAGTGCTCAATACATCTCTGTCACTTCCTTCCCTTGACCAATATCCATTAAGAAAACATTCAGTGGTGCAGAAGCCAGGAGCAGCAGCTGGGCACATGGCAGCAATGAAATGAACCCCACTGTCCCCCAGGGAGCACACGAAGGAGGGAAAAATGGAATCCAGGTTCCCCAGCCCTTCTCTCTGAGTCTGGTCCTGAAGGCTGGTGCATCCTGAGCCACCTGGTTGGTGTTTGGGAGGTCTCCCTCTCTGTCCCCGATCACTGTGGCTATGGGTGCATACATGGGTCTGCGTATAACCTTCCCTGGGCTGTGCACCCTGGGAAGGGGCCTGGGTCTGTGCCCCTAAGCTTCTCTATCCAGAGTGCCAGTAAGAAATGTCCCTGAGAAGCTGCCACCAGGTGAGGCCACCTGATTCCTTGGGGGGCTACACGTGCAGGCTGGCCGAGCACAGCCCTGTACTTGACATGGGGAGACATGGGGTAATGAGCTCAGCCTTTCATATCACAGATGAGAACATGAAGGATGTGTGTGTGTGTGTGTGTGTGTGTGTGAGAGAGAGAGAGAGAGACAGTAGCAGATGCTGACAGCTATCATATTTGCAAAGTGTGCGCAAGCTACCATCTTCTGCTGTGGGAGAGCCGTGCCCTGGCCTTGTAGGCAGGAGAAGAAGGCCTGGGGAAGCAAGGTGACCTGCTTGAAGCCATGCTGCCTGTGATGGTGGAGCTCTGACTTGGGCTTGAGCTCTGACATCCTCTGCAAGGTCGCTGGGACATGTGGTGACAGCTGGGACCCTGATGTCCTACTGCCCTGGCCTGGCTGAGTCTTGGGCCTCAGGGAGGGCCCTAGGGACCCTGAGCATCCCTGGGGGCTGGGCAGCTGGGCCCGAGCTCACTCTCCTCCTACTGCTGCTCCCGTCCTTCTGAGGGGCTTTGATTCGCTGTTAACCCAAAGTTGAGCAGAGCCTTATAAATCATTCATGAAGTTGCTCCAACGAGATCATTATTTTGAGTGTTGAGTGTCAGGAAAACAGTGTCTGACGGGTAAACATGATGTCTGATGACAGAACAGCCGATGGGGTGACCCAGGAGCCGGGCACCTGCCATGCTGCTGGGAATTTTTAAACATTAAAAAAAAGAAGAATCCAACCCAGGCTCAGGGAAGAACAGCCGCTCATCAGAAACCCCGGGGAGGCAGGTGAGGTGCAGGTGTCAGGAGGCAGGGAGAGACAGGATGTCCGGAAGCCCAGGGCCTGGTCACTGATGGGAAGTGACTCAGTGCCCAGCCCCACAGGGGCCAGCGTCTCTTACGGCCACACAACACCCCTCTGGGGAACAGCTCCTGCCCCCACTGCTCGAGCACCTTCCCAGCAGAATGTCCTTGTGGAAGGAGTTGGGCAGGGCTCACACCCCCCACCAAGGCTCAGCCTTTCCTTGGAGACTCCTCCACAGAGCCGCCATACGCCAGACCTGCGGCTGGCCGAGCCTGGAGCCCACAGAGCTTCTGGCATGTGGAAGCCACTTTCTAGCAGACCAGAGTGTAGATAGCCTCACTACCTGCGTCATGTAAGCAGAGCAAGGCGAGTCTTGGCTGCACCTTGGAACTCGGATCAAATCGATAGCAGAGTGGAGGCTAAGAGCAATTAGATTTTCTAAAGGGAAAGAATACCAGGAGACCAGCGTGGACCAAAGGGGGTCCCTGTGGCGGGGTGGAGACCGGCCCTGGTGACATCTGTTTGGGGCCCTGGCTTCTCTCTCAGGCTTTGTCCTGCTCCTCTGAACCCTGGCTCTTCGCAGGGAAGCTGTGTGTCAAGGACAAATACCTGGTCTTAAAGGAGGGCCCCAGCCGCCCTGAGTGCCCCCAGTCCAGGCACAGCAGGCTCTGCCCTGCCTGTCTGACCTGTCCCTGAAAGGCCTCCTGGTAGCACCTTTTGCTTCCCTGTCTACCCATCTGTCCTCTCCCTCTCCTCCCTCTGGTGCCAGTCACACGCGTTCTGCCCTCTTTACAGATGAGCTCTTGCCAAATCTGCTGAGGGTGCATCAGGCAGCATGTGAGAGTTCAGTTAGAGGTGGGGCAGGAGGGAGAACCCCACTGTGGGTCAGGGGCAGCAAATGCAGAACGTTGGTCCCTGCAGACGCCAAGCCTGACCAGGAAATATTAGCTCCTTGACCCAGCTAAGAACAGGGGCTTGTGACGAATCACAACAGCTCAGAGATGGAAATATTTTTGTCTGGTCTTCCAGCCTCCCACACACCAGCCCAAGGACGCTATCTGCTGTGGCCAACAGGCTCCTCTTCCTGCACATTTACAGGCACAGAGGGCTCACCTCCTCTCCACATCACCCATCAGCAAATGCCCATTTGGGCTGCTACAAAGTTCTTTCTTAACTCGAGTCCAGGTTTCCTTCCCTGGAGACTCCACCATGGTTTTGTGTTCTGGATCCAGAATAGATGGTTATTCTCTTTAGGATGTGACAGTCCTTCCAAGACTTGGAGACAGATTCCTGTCACTGATCCATTCACACTTGCCAATACCCATCTGCCCACCTATCAACTTGCACGCGGTTATGGTTTATGTCTAGATGTCCCCTCAAAACCTCATGCACTCTTAGTGGGGCTTTTGGGGGGGTAACTGCATTATGGTGTGATATTGGATTACAAGTGTGTGACACTGGATTTGTTCATTGACTGGTTTAGCATGGTTCTATGTATGCACAACAGATTTACTGAAGAGGGAAGATCCACCCTGAGTGTGGGTAGCACCAACCAATAGGCTTGTTGCCTAGATGGAATAAAAAAGGAAAGAAGAAAGTCTGTTGCTTCTTGCCTGCCATGCCATGGGCTGTTTCTCCTCTGCCATGTTGCCCTGCCTTGGAGACAGCCGACTATGGACCGAAACCTCTATAAACTATAATCCAAATAAACTTTTCCTCCTTTAACTTTGAGTGTCAGGTGTTTTGTCTCCACAATGAGAAAAGTAACTTAAGACCTCATTCATTTACCTATCATCATCCCACGAATCCATTCACCCACACATCCACCCACGTGTCCTCCCACCTGTTCGCACATCTACTTACTCATCTGCCTACTTTCCACTTAGCTCCCTCCTCATCTGGCCACCCACCCACCTATCCTTCCATCTATCCACTCATCCAACCACCCACACATCCGTTCTTCCTTCTATTTCACATGTATCGAGGGCCTGTTCATTACACATCAATTCTGCTGGGGGTGGGGAAGATGTAGCTCCTGGCTTCCAGGAGCTCGATTTCTTGATGCTGAGGCGGGCTGAGCCAGCATCACACAGTAACCCAAGGGTTCTACTAGAAGGGTGCAGACTGCATCTGAGGTTCCTGCAAATCAACACTACCAACCTCCTCCCCCGGCATCCCAAGGTCTCCAGGCCCTTCCCCTGCCCTCCTCTGATGGTTCTGGCTCAGGACGTCCTCTCCAAACCCCGTGCTTACATGACATGGGCAGCGTCTGGTCTGGTTACGGTTCACACACACACACATACACACACACACCGGCTCTGGGTAGCCCGGGCCTGAGGCAGGGGGAGGGGGCTTTAGCACCTCAGGGCTGACAGGACAGTTTCTCCAGGGTCTAAGGCCAGGGCAGGAAACATCCTCCCACAAGCTTGTCCCTGGAGGGGAGGGAGTGCTTGTGCCTGGAACTTGAAACACTTTCCTCCAAGCTCTTCTACAGATGATGCCTGGTGCTTTTCAAGCACCAAAGAACATTTCAAACAAGTCCCTGGCGGGCTCAGTTGGGAAGTTCTTTGGGCCACTTAAAATCTCAGCCTCCGAATGTCATGCATTCTGGCAGCGACTGTTCAAGAAAATCAAATGAAAGCAGATACAGCAAGTTTCTGGTTATTTATCAGCCATAGACAGAGGTCACTTCTCAGCATACTGAGCCTCAAGAAAAGAAAAGCAGAAGGATCGATCTGTGCCTCTCGTGGGAGTGGCAGTGTTCTGACGCACAGGTGACATCTTGAAGGAACCGCTCCCTGGTCTCTCAGGTGCGGGGGAACAGGTGCTGGCCCTCGGCCCCACCCTAGATGGTGCTCTGGAGAGGCCACAGCTCTGGGAGGCCTGTGACCTCCAGCATCCCTGTTGCTCTTTCTGTGTGGCTCACAGAGGCACCTCTCAGCCTCAGCTGGCAGAAGGGGCTGGGGGTCCGGCTGGGGGTGGGATCTGGCTTCAGGGCCATGGGTGCTGTCCAGGGTCCCGGCTGGCTGCACAGGCCTTTCTCTTCACAGACCAAGCAGAGCACCCTCCTCCTCCTCTGCTCAGGGGCCTGGCTTGGTTCACAGAATGCGGAGGGCACCTAGCTCCTCTGTGGGGCGGCTCTCTGTGGAAGGCTCCTACCTGGGTGGGAGACCTGGCTGGGAGTCAGCGGGGCAGCAGGGTGGAGCCCTGGACCCTGGAGCCTGTGGTGGAGGATGGGCAGGGCACTCGGCCGTCTCCTCCTGGGCTGGGCTGGTTCACCTTAGGAGCCAAGGTGCTGAGGCCATGAGTCCAGGTGTTCAATCGAACACCGGTCTGGCAGTGGCTCTGCAGGTGGTTTTCAGAAGAGATTAATACTTAAATCAGTAGACTCTGGTTAGCAGCTCATCCCCATGGTGCCAGGGGGCCTCCATCCACTGCAAGTCTTAGGAGAAGAAGCCCAAGGGTCTGGAGGAAGAGGATTCAGCCAGTTGGCGCCACTCAGCCTCCCGTCACTACCTGTGCTCTCTCCAGGGTCTCCAGCCTGCTGTTCTCTCCTGCAGAACTCAGGCTTGTAGGGCCCACGATCACATGAGTCAGTTCCCTAAAATAAAACTCCCTCTTTCCCTCTGCCTCTCGGTTTCTGTGTCTCTGGTCAGTTGCTTTTCTCTGCCGCACCCTCACTTTTACAGCCCCCCTCCAGGAAACCCATACCCTGCTGCACTGACCTGGGTCGGGGGGACACGCAGGGCCTGCCCAGCCCAGAGCCCTGTTCTCACTTCCTTCCTGTGCAGCTCTGGGAGCCAGAATCAACAATCATCTAACCAGTGGGTAATGAGACAGGATCACGATGCTTTCTGCATCTCACTGAGTTCCTCCTGAGTGGGTCATGGAATTTACACACCCAGGCATCGTCCCGTCTTTGTGCCAGCCCTCGGGGGCAGGTGCCATCCTTGCCCTCATTTGGAGGCAGGGACGGAGAATGAAAGCTCAAAGAGGTCAAGTGACTTGCCCAAGGTCAAACACAGCTGGTAGCAGATGGGGCGAGGCTTGAAGCCGGCCCTGACTGAGGCCTTTGCCCATGAACTGGTTCTTGCCCTGGTATTTATTGGGTAACCACGGGGAGCACAACAGTGTTTCAGGAGAAAGGGGGGCAGCACATAAGGACACAGAGAGCATCGAGTTGCCAACCAAGGGCAATGCGTGGTTATAAGGGGTGAAGGGCAGAGAGAGAGAGAGAGACTGACTGTCCCTGGGGCCAGGCCGTCCATGTCCTAGGCTCCCAGGGCCACTGCGGGGTGACAGCCTGCCCCGGGCCGTGGTTTCTGCCTGTGCTGGGAGCTCTTCAGTGGCCCTCACCTTGTTGCTCTCTCTCACTGACACAGACCCGGATGGGGGCAGGATGAGAAAGAGATCTAAAAAGCCACACCAGCTTGAGTGATTCTCCAGCAGCTGGGTGCCCGGGAAAAGGCAACAGAGCCCGAAACCTGGCCCTGTGCATCTGGGGAGTGGGCATGCGCCAGTCCGTGTGGCAGCAGACGGCACTGGGCCCCAGCTGGAGGGAAGGTGCCACAGCTCTGCCTCCTTCACCCTCGGGGCAGTGCCAAGGCTGCTCACAGTCCCCCACCCGCCTGCGAGAGCCAAGAGCCCGAGGAGCAGGGTGGCGGGGGTCCCTGTGATGCCGGGGAAGCCTGCTACTTACTGGCTTCTCTCATGCAGGCCCACAAGGATAGCCGGTCTTGCTCCCTGTGGACCTGGGCTCTGCCCTGTCCTGGGAGATGGGAAGGGGTGGCCGCTGAGGCCTCTCTGCTGTCCACATCTTCTGACTCTGAGTCTAAAATGCCACGATGACAGGGACTGAGGAGGGACAGCATTGACGGAGGCTCAGAACCACCTGTGACCCCGCTGACCTGGGCCCAGGTGTCCTGGAACCTCACTCTTAGGCACCTGGGGGTCCCCTGAGAATGCTGCACAAGGCTCTGGGGCAGCACATTGCCTGAGGCTGCCAGGTGTCAGCTGGACCGGGAGGCGGGGTGGTGAGGAGCCACTGGGTCACTGTGACACGCGGGCAGGGAGGGAGGCTCTGCAGGGCCGCTGGCCAAATGCACAGGCAGCAAGAGGATGGCGCTTGTGTCTCCACAGCCAGACTGACTGCCCATCTCTAAGACAAGGCTAAGCCGCAGCTTCCCCTGATCCAGCCTGGGCCTCGGTTTCCCCATCTCTAAAATGGGGGCAAGAACACCGGTGGCTCCACCCTGCAGGGCTGTCATGAAGATCAGGTGACTTTAATAGGGGGGCATCCTGGGAACATCCAGAGGAGACAGCTTCCTGCCTTCTCCGTCTCAACAGGAGCCGAATTAAGATGCTACGTTAATGTATTAATTTTGCTATAGATGGGAGGATGTAAAAGGCATTTTTTAGAGGGGGAGGTTTTGAGACAGGATCTCACTATGTAGTTGAGACTGACCTGGAACTCACTGTGTAGCCCAGGCTGGTCTTGAACTCGCAGCAATCCTCCTGCCTCAGCCTCCTGAGTGCTGGGATTACAGGTGTGAGCCACCATGCCAGGCTAAAAGGCATTTTTTAAAGACTGCTTTCAGTTAAGAGTTTCTCTGCCTTGCTGTGGCATTGCTGCAGCTGCCAAAATACCACGGAAACTACTGAGATGCAGTTGAGGCTGGCGGCGAGGGGCCTGCCAAGTTACTTCACTGTGACAATGCCCAGCATGTCGGGCTTCTTCTGGTCAGTGTGACAACGCAGGAGCCTCAGCAAAGGGGCGGGAAGGTCCCTGGGATCTGGGCCCTCTCCCGACACTCTCACTGCCTGTCTGCTTCTGCTGGTCTCAGCTCCCTTCCTCCTCTGCTCCCCTAAAGCACCG
>NW_022946938.1:0-200 GCF_012274545.1 Fukomys damarensis | reverse complement strand
GCAGGTTTGCCAGCCCGGAAGTTACAGAGCCAGGATTCAAACTCAAGGAAGCCTGGCTGATCAACCCAGGCACTTCCAGCTATGTCTCTACCCCCAAAGCTCTAGGACCTGGAAGTCTTAGACTCACAGGCTTTGTGAAACTGCAAATCCCCAAAGCAATGGCTGTAGAACACAGCAGTGAGGGACATGTCCCCTTCCTC
>NW_022946937.1:0-1380 GCF_012274545.1 Fukomys damarensis | reverse complement strand
AAAAAAAAAAAAAGTGGTTCTGTTCTGTTGTTGGACCAGAAACTCTAAAAATTGTAGAAATACAAAAAGAGCAAATTGTCAGCCATGCATGTGGATTAGGATTAGCTGATTTGTTGGAGTCTAACTTTAGAGCTTATGTCTTCCTTCTCGTAGGTTGATGTAGAACTGCATAGAACTGAATAAAAAATCAGCTGCATAATTAGCAGAAATTAACCCAGAGGGGGATTCAATAAAAGCTCAATTTTGCCCTCTCTTTTCAAAGATTCAGTCAGAATGCTGAATCCATACTATCAAGAGAGCCTAAAATGGTACTACAGTCAGAACCGACATAGGGAATAATAATGAAGCAAATGTAGCGTTGATTCAAGGTTTAGGCTGGTTGTTTTGAAAATGCTTTCTCCATTCCTATTAAAAGTGATGCTTTAGTGCCTTTCCTAGATCAGCTACCTAATGAAAGGATGGAAAGTCAAATTTTGCATGATGATTAAAGAAGAGCTGTTGTTGCTTTCTGCTGTCCACAATGTTAGATTGATCACAAATGTCCGAATCATCTGTGACTTAGTAGTGGTCAGGAGATCATGTCAGACAGGTCCTGCTGCTTTCAGACAGCACATAGACTTCACCTGGTTCCCCAAGAGATAAGTGTGGTCTTACATTTTTCTGGCCCTAGCTTGTCCTTCCCCCACTTGCCACCAAAAGAGTGAGGGTGCTAGAAAAACTTTCATTCCAATCAGCGGAGTCCAGCAAATGGCCAGATGGTGAGTTTTGCCGCAGGGTAAGCTAATGGCCTCATTTGATGGTGAGATCATCTTCCAGCCTTTCAGGAAAGGAGATGGTGCTATTGAATTAGCTTTACAAAGGATCCTCTTTCAGCTTAATCAACATTTGCAGAAGAAGGAATTAGATTGTACAGTCTGTGAAGGAGGCTGGCCACCTTCTATGGCGAGACTCTGCTGCTTCTGGTCACCGGGGAGAATGAACTCTATTTGCACAGACAGATAAGGTCTAAGTGCATTATTTACCAGTAATGATGATAGCTAATCTCAAACTCTTAGCATGTTTGCTTTTAGGAAAACAGGTCAGACCCCTAAATTGTGAAACATAAAATTAGCTCCTGAATTCAGGCTCAAATTAAGCAGCCTTAAAACAAGTATAGTTCTTTGCTAGTTGACCTCAAAACTGATTGATGAAATCTGTGGAATATTAAAATATGTTCAATCTGTTGAGTTTGTTCCACTCCTAATCAAAGAACACCTTAATGATTTTATTCCTGCACCAGGCCAGGAAAATTCCCATCACTGGCCATAAGGAGTTTGGATGAAATGACTCAACCCATGGTTCCCTCTAGGATTGGAAAAAAAAATCAGTGTTATACAATAG
>NW_022946936.1:0-3193 GCF_012274545.1 Fukomys damarensis | reverse complement strand
TAAAATTTAAAATTAATCAAGAGGCTTGGGGATGTATCTCAGAGGGTGTGCGTGCCACTGTGTGCTGTTCCCAGCATCATGCACACGCACAGAACAGAGAAAATAAACTGAAATTTTAATTTAGTAACATAAAGTTCAAGCTTACCATACCCACTTAAATCCTTCATAAATCTCCTTTCTACAAATATATTAGAGTTACTGATATGTTTATCATCCATTTTGTAATAATGGTTGCCAATGAAGAGAGTTAGGAATATTTTCCTTGGGGCTATATATACTGTATAATTTATAGCTAGAAATTGGAAAGTATTGTGGCGCTCCCTTTTTGACACTGTTGGGTAGAAAGTGAGTTCTGGAGACTCCCCTAAGGCAACATATGTTCAAATTATCATCAAGAACTAAACTCAATACCAGAACTTAAAATTTTTAGCTTAAATGTTACTGAAAAGTGGAGAGCTTGCTAAATTAATAGTGAATTTATAGACACCAAAATGGTCTCTGTCGTGTGATGCTTTTAAAAATGTCCTCACTAGCTCTCACCAAGCAGCAGCTACACAAAGGTAGCAATTAATTTGACAGGGGCTGAGTGTCAAGGCGAAATTAGAGGGAATTATTTACCCTCATCACTGTGATTAGGAGAGTAAAGAAGGCACCCGAAGCTAGATAGAGGAGAAAGGTTAAATACACGCTGCTTTCTACACTCATTTTGAAATGCACAAATGGGCAAAATCCCTTCAAGGAAAACCGCACTAAAGCAAGTGAAAACAATTTACAATCTTATATTTTGTGTGTCTGTTTTTGAATAGCAGACATAGGCTCCAGACATTGGCTAAATAGAGGCATTTTTCTAAAGCTTTTGTTATGGAAATGTCTACATGTACACAAAATAGAATAACAACATGATCCCATATGCATCTATTACCCAAAGTCAATATTTACCAACATATGATCAATCTACTTCACTTACAACACTCTCTTCCCACCCACTTTGCACAGTATGGTTTAACATTAACTGCTGGATTTCACTATCAGATCCTGTAGCCATGAAACACAACTAAGAAATACAGTCAGTACCATTAAAAAATATACAGTCACTGTAACATTGAAAGTCTCACAGTCTGGTACTTTATATAGTCTTTAGTAGTAATATAACTTTTTTTTTTGCATTCTATAGGAATCTGGACTTAAGTGAATACCTATATATCTTATAACTCATATTTCTGTGTTTGATAGAATGGATAGTAGATTTTTTTTTTTCCTTTTCTTTCTCCTGTTTTTTTTTCCAGTACTGGGGGTTTGAACCTGTGGCCTTCACACTGAGCTATATCCCCAGCCTTTTTGTTATTTTTTATTTCAAGACAAGGTCTCTCTCCTCTCTCTCTCTCTCTCTCTCTCTCTCTCTCACACACACACACACACACACACACAATCTCTACTTCTGTCTCTGTCCCATCCCTATATCGATATCTGTATCTATCTATATATCTGTATCTATATCTGTGTATATGTGGGTAGTACTGGGGATTAAGCCTAGTCCTGTTTTATTTTTTGAGACAGGGTTTTAACTAAGTCACTAACTACTCAGGCCGGGCTCGAATTCCAGATCCTTCTGGCTCAGCCTACCAGAGTACTGGGATTATAAGTATGCGCTACCCAGCTAAGATTAGTTGATTTTATCTAGGGGACTAGAAATGTACCAAGTTGTTTGAGGATAAGAAACAGAGCAAAAGTTGGGCCGGGGATTTAGCCCAGTGGTTCCGCTGCCTGCCTCACAGGTAGAGAGATCCAAGTTCGATCCCTGGTACCTGGGGGGGGTGGGGGGACAGCAAAAGTAAAATCTAGCTTCTCTGCTTTTGAAAATAACTTCTCTAATCACAAAGAAATGATACATGGAAAGGCTTTTAGATATGCTCACCTTGACTTGAACATTATGTAATGTGTGTATATCGAAACATCACATAGTACCTTATAATTATGTGCAACTTGTTTTTTGTTGTTTTGAGACAGGGTCTCACTATGTACTTCAGGCTGGCCTTGAACTTGCAACATTCCGCCTGCCTCAGCCTCCAAGGTGCTGTGATTACAGATGTGCACCACCACACCAGGTTAATATGTGCAATTATTATGTCGATAAAAGAAAGTAAGGGGCCAGGGACTCGCCTGCCTGGCAAGAACAAGGTCCTGAGTTTGATTCCTGGTTCGGGGGGTGGGGGGAATGGGGAGGAACGAAGGGAGAGGACAAAAGAAAGAAGCTAGAGAAAATCCCTTTCTGAATCCAAGATGGGAGGAGCGTATTTTGAGCCCTTTGCTAAATCTGGCTATCAGTTGCTTGTGGGCTGCTGCTGCATGGTGTTAAAATACTAACAGTCCCCTGAGAAGGCTGACAACCTGCTGCTGCCCTCCTCCCTCCCCAAGAAGGCTCCTGGCCAGGCCACTGCTGGCTCTGGGCAGGGCTGGTCCCTCTTGCAGAGCTCCTATGGCTCCTCGGGAACTGAGGCCTCTGTACAGCACCGACCTGCTCTTTATGTATTTTAAATTTTGTTTTTACCTAAAGCTCTTCATTATTTTCTTGTCTGTGGGAGCTAAAGTGAGTTTAACTAGGGTCCTGGGATAAGTGTAGACTCCAGGTCAGACCTGGCTCACACTGAGCCCCTCACCTGCAACCTGGGTGAACTGAGTCGGGTGCCTTGCTACGTGAGACGTGAGGAGCTCCTCAGTGTCTGGCTGGAGTGGTGGGAGGACTAGATGAGACGCTGCCCTTCGTGATCCACGCACGTACTTGCCCATGAAGAAAACTCCTGACTCTTGCCAGCCTGCTTCTCAAAGTTCTGAACTTTGGCTCAGACACCACCATTCACATCTGCTGAAGCCCCCTAGCCAGGACTCCTTCTCCAGTGCTTGTTTTTCAAGAATGAGTCTACCAAGCCTGGCATATGAACTATGAACCAACTGTAATCCCAGCTACTGGGAAGCCTGAGACAGGAGGATTGTAAGTTCAAGGCCAGCCTGGGCAACTTAGTGAGACCCTGTCTCAGAATGAAAAATGAAAGGCTGGGTGTGTAGCTCATCAGTAAAGCACCCCTTGGTTCAATCCCCACTTCTAGAAGAAGAAGAAGAAGAAGAAAAAAAGAGAAACTATCGCTTTATTCTTAACTCTGTTTCAAGAATGTATGCCCTACCAATGGAGTCTAGA
>NW_022946935.1:0-225 GCF_012274545.1 Fukomys damarensis | reverse complement strand
TGAAACACACAAAAACATCCAGAAGTGTGCTTTATTAATCTCCTAGGTGTCTTTCAATCCAGTTAAGCTGACAGTCAAGATTAACTATAACAGAGCCCAAGAGCAACTATATTTTTTAAAAATGTATAGTTAAATAACAAAGTATGACTGATCTAAATTTAACTTTCACTTCAAATAACAACATTGGATGTATCTGCAAACTAGTCAGTGGGTCTCAAGAAAACC
>NW_022946934.1:0-214 GCF_012274545.1 Fukomys damarensis | reverse complement strand
TCTGTGGATCTTTCTAAAAACATAGCTTTATATTATTTTCTTGCTATTCTATCACCCTTCAGACCCACTTTGACCTTCTTAATAAAGATTATTCTGAAGCCTGGGCGTTAGAGTATGAAATTTTCTTTTATTGTTTCTTTACTTTTGTAACTTCCTTTGCTTAGTCCTGTTGGTAGAATTATTGTGGCTGCTCGTAACAGCCCTTTTTGTCTGC
>NW_022946933.1:0-729 GCF_012274545.1 Fukomys damarensis | reverse complement strand
TGGACATGAAAACCACTGACAAAGGAAAACTGGCTGCGACAGTGATTAAATCTCTCTTAATATAACGCTAAATGGTGAAAGACAGAGTATCCACTCACTCACTTGCTGACTTCAGGGATGTGGTCATGATTATGGTTGATGCCCTCCACCCAGTGCCACCAGGACTGAGGGACAAACGTCCTCAATGTCATCAGAGCCTCCTCTCAATTTTGTCTTTAAGCAGGAGCCAGGAGAAAGTCCTGAAAGGGTGGGCATGACACTCAGAGCCTCGACTGTTGCTGCGGTTCCCACAGTTCCCACAATCCACCCCTCCCTGGCAACCCTGACCGCAGTTCCGGACTGCTAATTCATCGGCATTATGACAGCTGAGCTTGGTCATGCCCCTAACACTCACTGTGCACTCTGACACTCTGCCAGCCTCTGTGGACACTGAATTGATATCTGGGCCTTCCAACTTTTCTTCACTCACTCTGATCCTACATCTCCCAATATATATCCTAAATATCTAGTTCCTCACTCAAAATTCCAGTCCTAAGCATCTCATTTGGACATTGAGGGAACACGACACATTGAACAGAACAATGGCCTTGGCTCAATGGGTGGAATAAACAGAAGTAGCATAGAGTGGCTGGCTGGCCCTGCCAAATGTCCCTGAATGGGATATATTCGTAAGTGAAATAAATGACGCATGTGTAAATACCGAATAGTTTGTCTGGTGTGAATAAACGA
>NW_022946932.1:0-223 GCF_012274545.1 Fukomys damarensis | reverse complement strand
ATGAATTTATTTATTCATTTGATGATTTCATCTTTTTGTTCTATCCTTTCAACTTGACACATTTTTTGCTATATTTTTAAATATTACTTAGAACAGAGCATCTTACAAGAGTAACATACACAGAATACTCTTTAGTAATAATGTGCTAATTAAATGATTATATCCATGTTGCTAAACAGAGAAGTACACACAGCTGCAATATAGGACAGTTTCTCACAAGTAC
>NW_022946931.1:0-373 GCF_012274545.1 Fukomys damarensis | reverse complement strand
ATCAATAATATTGGGCATGACTAATTAATTAAAATAAAGAAGATAATTAAAAATAAGTTCACACTGTTCTAAATTTAAAATTGTTAGTTAAGAATGCTATCAGATGTAAATTCCCCTCAATTTGTCAAATACATGAATTTCCGTATAAAAGAAATCCTAGAAGATTTACTACCAGTAGATTCAGAGTATTACAGTGTCAAAGGAAGTCCTTCAGTGTGAAACAAAGTTTCACAAAATAGGAATGGATATTTCTTGGAAAAAAGTATACATTGGGACAAGTTATGGCTGTAATAGGGCAAATTCCATTAGTGAGAACAAAATACATGTATAGAAATGATTACATTAAAATAGAGGAACTATGCACTTACAGTGA
>NW_022946930.1:0-423 GCF_012274545.1 Fukomys damarensis | reverse complement strand
GGATGTTCCGGGAGTGTGGTCCTCGTTTGCAGATGTTAGAAACGCAGATTTGAACAAGTTGAATGAAAAACATCTTTAAAAAGAAGACCAAGTTATTTTGTGTCTTTCCTATCAGGAGCTGAGCCCTGGGATGCCGGGCACAATGACACGTCCAGGAAGGTGGGGACAGTGCTGGTCGTCAGCACCTGTGCTGAGGTCCTCGCGGGGAGGAAGGGGTGGCAGCTGGCGCCATCAGCCCCTCCCGCGGTGGTGCGCACAGTCCACGCCTGCCCTGAGTGTGTTCCCAAGCCTCACAGTGTCCATGTGGGAGAACAGATGGAGGACAGGGTCAGAACAAGCCAGGTCCGCACCAGCGAGGGCGTGTGGAGTCCACATAACATGGTGGGCTCAGCATCCGGGACCTCCCATTGCTAGAGTTTAGGT
>NW_022946929.1:0-201 GCF_012274545.1 Fukomys damarensis | reverse complement strand
TTTCATGGAAGCTCCCCTCCTGCGCGAATCAATGATTTGAAGCATTGGGTTCTACATAGAATGGCCGATATGTCCCACTCCTAACGACCTGCAGGCAGGAAGAACATGAGGAGCTCCTTGTCACAGTGTGGGAGTGCCAGGCACCTGGATTTCGAGCACAGGATAGTTGAGATACATTTTGCGACTATGAAACCTGCACTC
>NW_022946928.1:0-209 GCF_012274545.1 Fukomys damarensis | reverse complement strand
TCACTGAATATGTACTAGATACGAAAGTCCCATTCCCCAAAATAATGCCAGGCACCAGAAATTTCCTAGTTTACATCACAAATCTGCTCCCAGTCTCCCCACCCAAGCCCAGCCCACTTTCACTCCCTCCTTCCAGGATTTTCTGAGCCAGGTGCCACCTTCCTTCCTGAATTATCTTACATAACCGCCTCCCCTCAAGAGCCACCTAG
>NW_022946927.1:0-232 GCF_012274545.1 Fukomys damarensis | reverse complement strand
ACACTGTCTCCTAGGCCCTTTGTCATTCAGCAAGGGCTTGTAATTTAGGTCACACAGGTCACCGCCTGCACGTGGTCCTCAGCCCCACACTGCGGGACAGGGAAGTGCAGGAGGCACCGGCCTGCCCACTCCGGGTCTCCTCCCAGACCGCGGACCGCTCTGTTCACCTTGCAGGGGGGCAGAGCTAAGGATTCCAGGCCCTGAGGACAGACAGACGGGGCCACCGATGGGG
>NW_022946926.1:0-744 GCF_012274545.1 Fukomys damarensis | reverse complement strand
CAGTAAGAGACTATACTGATATTATCTTACAGGCCCATTTATAAAAAAGAAAACAGGCAGAGGAACTAGAAAACCCGCCAATTAGCAATTGTTCCAGAATTTCAGTCTGAGCAAACTCAGCTCAATCTGTGGGTTTAATCACAAAAACAATACAATTATCAGAGTGTCCATAGATGTGCATTTGTATGGAAAAGGAGCTCTAGGCTTCTGTGTGTTTCTTATTTAGTCAGGGTTTACAAGGGAATAGATTTAATACAGGACAAATAATTTACAGGATTATTTCATAATATTCACCCCTAAATTCAAATGCATATGTGTACAAGAGATCTGTCCACGTGCTAGACATCCAAAGAATCCAGTCAAGTGCTTGAATCCCACAGCAATGTCCCACACACATCTAGCTGAAGACTGAGAAGCTTTAGCAATGTCCTCCACAAGTTCAGCAGGAGGCCTAGAGCCCAACGTCTCATATTTGTCCTTATAAAGGATCTGTACTGGGAAGGCCCAAAGACTAGTGGTGAAAGCTAGAAATTCTGCACTTGTAGGTTGAAGAATTTGTTCTACCAATCTGCGAGATCTGTACTGGAGCCAGGAAGTGACCTTTAACAGAAAGAGCAGATCACTCTTTATGACTACAGCAGCCATCCCCAGTGACAGTGAGGACCCAAGCTCCTCTGCCAATGGGAACAGCCAAGTTTGTATCATGAAAACCAGCCACAGAAACCTCTCCATTGAAATCAGCAA
>NW_022946925.1:0-265 GCF_012274545.1 Fukomys damarensis | reverse complement strand
GAAATTCAGTGATGTTTTCATCTGCATCTCTCAAATTACTAGTGATGCTGAACATTTTTTTTTTCCATGTGATTATTTGCTGCTTTTACTTCTCTGTCTGAGAAATATCTGGTCATTTCAGATGACCATTTTTGAACTGAGTCTTTATATTTGGGGTTCTTTATATTTGGGGGGTCTGATTTTTTAGCTCTTTATATATTCAAGATAGTAGACCTTTGTCTGAGGAACAGCTGATAGAATATTTTTTCCCCACATTGTGGATTGT
>NW_022946924.1:0-208 GCF_012274545.1 Fukomys damarensis | reverse complement strand
AGTGCAGTTTTCCCTGGGAAACAGCTTCTCTCGCCGCTTAGCTGTTTAAAGCGAAAGCGTTCATTTTCATGAATGCGAAGTACTCCACAGAGAAAGGTGCTGCAACTCTGTGAGTTTACCCGTTAAGCCCACCTCTTACATGGACTACAACTGTATTCCTTTTTGTTTGTAGGTCTCTGTCTGGCAGAGATTGAAACACTGTTGTGAG
>NW_022946923.1:0-214 GCF_012274545.1 Fukomys damarensis | reverse complement strand
TTGTGTGCTCTCAGAGCTGCTAGGCACTCCCTTAGGACATGAGGGCTTTTATGCTAATCTGCCTCACAACAGTGTTTCAATCTGTGCCATGCTGAGACCTAGAAAGAAAATGAATAATGTTTTACTCCATTTATGGTGTGGACTTCACTGATAAAATGACAGCATTGCAAAACCTTTCTCTGTGGAGTACTTCACATTCAGGAAAGTAACACCT
>NW_022946922.1:0-3148 GCF_012274545.1 Fukomys damarensis | reverse complement strand
AACTGCTTAACTTTGAGCACGTGAGAAGCATATTAATTCTTTACAATGCTACAAAACAATCCACATTCATTTTCCATAGTACATAATCACTTGTGAAATAGAGAAAAACAGTGAGTGGAAATCATTGTAGTAAAAAGTTTAATTTCTGGGTTTTCCCAAACTCTAAAGGATAATGTCAATAATTTATTTGAAGTGACTCTGAAGTTAATTATTAAAGCTAGGATTGATGGCTTTTAAAACAAACATTTGCCAAACTTGCCACACATGGAAATTGTGCCTTTGAAAGAAATCTGGACATAGTCTCCTCTTCTTTGGAAAGCATGGGAAGATGTTATATTTGAAGGAAAATATTCATCTTAGACACTAAAATAAGTGAAGGTATTCTTGCCCAATTTCAAGAACACCTACATGGAGTAAATGTCTTCTGTGACTACGAGTTGCTTTTTTGATGCCGCCATGATCCTCATAGCAATAGTGATTTGTTTTGTTGAATTATATTATCCAACTTTTCCCCCAAAGGAGTAAATCACATGTTTCTATTACTATAATAATATGCAGCTAACTACGACCACTGTTGAATGCTTCCGCAGCTACATCTTCTGTACTGTGCCAATAAAGCAGAAGACAGGGAGTGTTGGCGGGGGATTTAATGTTTCATCTAAAGGTCAACACCTCACAACAGGACAGCATTTATCCTGAACTGGACTGCAGAGTCAGCACTGGGCTTGAGCCCAGTTGCTGTTGGGGATTTGAAAATGCAGTCTTTCAAATGAGAGCAGGTGGTGTCAAAGGAGCTATACTGGAGTTCAAGATGTGTCCTAAAATAGCATTAAGCTTTTCCATGACCTCATTTTGCCACACTGGCTTGCTTACGAGTGTGTTTTTAGATGGTGTTAATGTTCCACCATTAGCCATTTTAATTTATGGGCTGACACAGTATCGTTAACACTGAGCATGGATTGTATTCCGTAGCCAAAGCATAACTTTTCCTGCTCTGTGTTTCCTTCAGCTGGCCAGTGTTTTGTAACCAGGGCACCAGTTTTTCAGCGACTTGGTAACTTTAGAAGTTTGATTGGGTGTGCAGTTGCTATCACAGATATGGCTAACTAAGGATAATATTTCAGTATGCATGACAGGCTCAAGATTTCAACCAGAATTAGTTTTAGCATAAGTTGAAACCAGATAACTGCATATATAGTAAGACTTGATTTAGTAAAAGCATTTTATAGAAAGTAAAAGAGACTATGATTACTTAGTTTTTAAATAGGTGAGCAAGTTAACAGTATTTTAAATTAAATTCTTATCAGATAAGCCATGCATATAGTGTATTTATAAAGATTAACAATATTGTAAGAAAGACTTATAATGAAAATACTCTGGACCCTTGACTATTTCTTCTTTAACCTAAGTCCTGCTTCCAGTAACAACCTATTTTAGATGCTTCTGATAGTTCCGTCCCCACATATTTCTACAGAATACAATTATATTTGTATTTTTTGATTGTTACATTCAGACATTATATATTGTTTCAATTATTAAAGATGAAGATTGTCCCAAAACATTTTCTTCACCTCCTTCTATGCTCTTTGCTATTAATTTTGGTGAAATCAGTCATTTACTTTTCATCATGACTGCCTAAATCATTTATTCTCAATGGACACAGTGATTACCGTTCATAATTAATATTCATTAACAAATTACAGACATTTAGGATAAGGGATTTAATGCCATCATGGAGATAATAAGACCCTATCAAGACTGAAAATAGAGGGGGTAGGAGAGAAAACAAAAAGAGGAGGAAAAAGGAAGAGGAGGAGAAGAGAGAGGAGAAGGGGAGAAAGCTAGGAAGGGAGAAGGACAACACAGAAAAGGAGGAAGTAGGCTGCTTCCTAGGCTGGAACTGAACCCAGCAATGAAGACGGGCTCACAACTGTGCAGTGATGCTCGGGGTTTGGGAAGTGGTGGTATAGGTTAATTAGGAAGCACAATGTAGAAGATTGCTCATGCATCAGGAAGGATTTGGAGAGCTTATGGGGATGTATTTTGTTTTTTACAATGATTTGGTGGCATGTGTGATATTTAATAGGTAGAGTCCCTGGTTGCAAGACATTTTTTAATGTATGAGCAAACAAAAATCTGCTGTGCACCCCACATGGCTTCAGAAAGTCTTAATGAAGTCACTTGTATAATTACTGTTTTGTAGATAAAACTGTAAACATATTGGAGCTGGTGCCTCTCTGCCTTTCCTATGAAGACACACAGTATTTCTAGCAGTGTTTCTTTGTGTTCTGAATTTTTCAGGAATTCAACTATCAGGTTAATCAAGAGAAGATTGTCCATTTTTGTGTGAAGTTTTATTAAGACTTGAAGAATATTTAGAAAAGCAGATGCCCATAAGCAGCATCTATTGTGCTGTTTGAGTTATCCTAGGCATCAATTTGCATTTACTGCTGTTCCATTTGTGTGGGTGGGTTCTTCAGTTAGATGTAACATCCCCATCTCCTTGTGTCTGTTAGTGTAATTATCAGTCACATCTGCTTATATGCACATTTAAATTTATTTTATTAAAAACCACTTCCCTTTATTTTTCCATTATATTTAAGTTAAGTTATAGGAAGATCCTTTTGATTACACTGGATCTACTCAGATATATGATGTTAATTTCCTCAAGACCTTCAACATAATTATGCCTTCCAGGTCTCTTTTTACTATATAAGATAGTATATTCAGAAGGTCAACAGATTAGGATGTGCATTTCTTTTTTTTGTTTTTTTTTTTTCGAGACAGGGTCTCGCTATTTAGTTGAGAATGATCTGGAACTCACTATATAGCCCAGGCTGGTCTCAAACTCAGAGATCTTCCTGCCTCAGCCTCTTGACTGCTGGGATGACAGGCATGTACCACCGCGCCCAGCTATTGTGAGCACATTTTTGTGGGGCCATTATTTTGTTTACCACTGTTTGAAATGTACTTCAAAAATGAAGGTCTGGCTTTTGACAAGTAGTTCTCTGTATATGGTTAAGGATATTGTACTAATGGCCCTTGATTCCAACATTTGGGAGACAACCAAATGCTAGTTTCAATAGGCTCCATCTCTTGGGCTGGTTATTTCTATTCTGGAGGACTTTTCCAGCTTGGGAGAATTAAG
>NW_022946921.1:0-866 GCF_012274545.1 Fukomys damarensis | reverse complement strand
TTCATTGAAAAAGCCCAAAGAAATTGTTGTTTAATGCTTTAATTTCAGAAGGGAATTTCTGTGGGAATAGACTATATTCTAAAAGATGGATTTCCACAAGGATCTATTACTCCTCCATTTTTCAATAATCCATTTAGAGGGAGGTGTCCATCTTCATTGCTCATGTTTTCTACTTTGTAGGCCAAGATTCTCATTCTAAAATTGTGAAAAATATTCAGCATTGTAAAGCATTGTACAGTTCTTGGAAAAGTGAGTGTCTTCTGTGGTTGATAAAGTAATAAAGACATATCTTAATTTTATTAGAAATAATTACTACTCATGCCATTCATGGTAAGAAGAAATGTCAAAGTAAAGTTCTCGGTTGCCAAATTTTCCATGATATACTTTCTGTAGTCACTAAACAATGAACTCTGAAACTGAAGAGGACCTAGTATGCTACATTGCGAATAAACACATACCAAGGAAATTGTGAAAATTCCAAGTTTGAAAATGTGAAATTTTATATTGGTTTGCAAGCTGATTAACCAGACAGGAAGTGGGTTTTAGAATAGATAAATAAGTATAAACTTATTTTAAATTAAAATTATTATCTTTTGTTCACCAGGGGATTTTTGGATTTAATTTTAAAATATTATGTTAACTTAGGATTTATGTTGGTTATTGAGTATTTTGGTACCTCATTAAATTTTACAGACAACAGAAATCCCTTATCACTTCTCCCGACCATATGTACATCATTCTGTAACTGTGTGTGTGTGTCTGTTCATGAGGTGTGTATCACTGTTGCTTAGCACAAAATATTGCTAATAATTTTAAAGTCAATAATATCTATGTAGCTCATAATATCATCTTTTGATTATTTCAAG
>NW_022946920.1:0-408 GCF_012274545.1 Fukomys damarensis | reverse complement strand
CTTTCTTTCTTTCTTTTTTTTTTTGTACTGGGGATCAAACTTGGGAACTTGCACTTGCAAGGTAGACAGTGGTACCAGTGAGCTAAATACCTGACCCTTAAACTTTGTTCTTTGAAGCCACTAAGATTTGGAGGTTGATTTTATTCCAACGCAGTATGGCTTTTCATGACCGACAAAAGGGTCATGTCATTTTCCATTACTAGAGAAAGTATTTCTATGAGTAGAGTTCTATAAACAATTGGAAACACCATGTAACTCTTTCAAAAGGTCCTTCAATTCAGATGACCTTAAAAGAGGTATAGAGTTCTATGATCTTTTTTTGAATGCCACATTCAGCACCAGTGTAGAAAACCTTGCCAGCATATGATCTAACTTGCCTTAAAAACAAAGAAAGTGATGAAACATTAA
>NW_022946919.1:0-204 GCF_012274545.1 Fukomys damarensis | reverse complement strand
GCCTCCACTATTGATTATTATAATGTATTTAAGAATTGCAGAATCAGGGCCTTAGATCTGGCTCAGTTGTACTGCTGCCTGCCTCGCAAGAGAAAGGGCCCAAGTTCGATCCCTGGTACCAAAAAAAAAAAAAATAAAACAAACAAAGAATTGGAGAATCAATTAGGATTACATTCAACTACAGAAAAGGATATAACAACTCTG
>NW_022946918.1:0-880 GCF_012274545.1 Fukomys damarensis | reverse complement strand
GCAGTCTGCAGAGGGAGCTGGTATAGTGGCCCCTTGGGGTACAGGTGGGCCAAACAGGGCCACACAGTTGGGAGGCCTTTAGGATCTGCAGGTAGGAGGCCCTTGGTCCTGGCAGGAAGTCTGTAAGTTTGGGTGCAGGTAGGAAACCTAAAGGGCATCAGTTTTTCGTCAAGATGATGGCAGGAATGTTATCATCAGGTTGATGCCACAGGTTGCTGTGTGATTATACATTCTGGGACAGAGCCCCACTGGACGTCCTCACATTCACACACCAGACCCACTCTTAGGTCTTCTCCTGTTCGCCAGCTGGGAGTCTCATTTGAGCCCCTCCTCCTGCAATATCCTTCTAGTGTCTTCTATTGCGGAAACTTAACTCCATGCTTACTTTAAAAGAACGGTATTTAAATTAAACCTTTCTCTTATGAAAGCATAGGTACCAAAGTGTAAATGCAGAGATATAATCATTTAGTGCTAGAATCTATTTCTGGGCTCTGCATCTTACAAATGTGAATGCTTCATGTTTCTATTTTCCCTCACATTGTACAGCTTTCTGATTTCTCTCATGACTTGGTGTGCAAGTTAATTTTAATTGTCAACCTGACTGGACTCAGAGTTCATTATGGCATTGTACTCATTGGTGGATTAATCTCTTGATGTTTACAGTTGAGTATGTGATTAGGAAGTGGGGCCCAGTTGGAGGATGTGAGTCACTAGGGACTGCACCTTTAGAGTGCATTTGTCTCACTGGTGATTTTGCCCCTACTTCCTGGCCACCATAAAGTGATCAGCTTTCTTCCACCTTGCCCTTCTGCCATGATATTTCTTCACTGAAGCCAGCCATCCATGGATAGAAACCTTTAAAGCCATGAGCCAAATTAAA
>NW_022946917.1:0-243 GCF_012274545.1 Fukomys damarensis | reverse complement strand
AATTATGGGGCACATGAGCATTTCAGATGCCAGATCCAACAAAGCCCCTGTTGTTGACTCTCGGGCATGGTTCTATGTCATCTGTTCACAATGGAAGAACCTGGAAGGTTCATATTTAAAATTCAACAGATTAGTGCCATGCCATAGATCTACAGAAGGACAACAGAGTAGCTTGGCCACGCATAGAGTGATGGGCCTTAAGAGTAGTGTAGAATTAGACAGTAAGGGCTTGAGGAAAAACTT
>NW_022946916.1:0-218 GCF_012274545.1 Fukomys damarensis | reverse complement strand
TTTCCCCTTGTCCCTGCCCTCCCTTCACCCCTCCTGCCCTCCCCATTTACAAACACTTTATTTTCATTTTTTCAATTTCTCATATTTTTTCCTTTCCCTTATTCCCTTTCCCCTACACTTTCCACTTTCCCTATACCTTTAGCCCTTTACTTCCGATTTCACATTATTAATTATCTCATTAGGATCCTGTGTATTATTATAGTTTTTCACACCAGAGA
>NW_022946915.1:0-226 GCF_012274545.1 Fukomys damarensis | reverse complement strand
TCATAGAACAAGTTACTGGCAATCCAAGGTTTTACTGTATGCATATAAACAATGGAGGGCCACTCAGTCATAAAAAGGATAAATTTGAGTTATCTGTAGGAAAAAGGATGGAACTTGAGACCGTAATGTTAAGTGAAATAAATCAGACATAGAAGGTTAAATGTGATATGGATTCTCTTATATAACAAACCCAAACTAGAAATAATTTAAAGAGAAAAATAAAAGA
>NW_022946914.1:0-293 GCF_012274545.1 Fukomys damarensis | reverse complement strand
ATGACTATGTGTGTTGTCCCTTTGCAGCACAAATCTGGCTCATGGCAGGAGAGCAGGACCTATTTGTGCAGAAAACTAGGCAAAAGCTAAACCCAGTTAATGGGCCAGAGCACTTTTTGCATGAGCTGCCTTTGATCTGAGAATTACAGGGACACTTGGGATCCAGCCGGTAGGACAGACCTGGGGGCATGATGGTGATGGTTAAGGAGAATGTAAGCTACTGTCCTTGTATCTGGGCTAATGTGTTCCCAGTTTACAAAGCGTAATTCTAAACCTATTTAAAGGGCCGAGAG
>NW_022946913.1:0-323 GCF_012274545.1 Fukomys damarensis | reverse complement strand
GTCCAGGATATCTAAGATGGTATCCATTTCCTAAACTTTCCATATTCTGATGTAAGAGACACCTCAGCCTTTATCACAGCACACATTTTATCACCAGGATTTATGCACAGCTTTTATCCTTCTGACTAATAGCTTATTGATGACAAGAATGATATGGACCAAGTGAAAATGATAGATGCTGTTATTAGATTGAGTAGAACTATAAAAAAACCAAACAGTAGGGTAAATGGATCCATGTGAGGGGACTCTATATGGAACAGTAGGAAAAGGGGAATTGATTGGTACAGCAACACTTAGTCCTTGCTATGTCCTAGGTATCAAAT
>NW_022946912.1:0-351 GCF_012274545.1 Fukomys damarensis | reverse complement strand
GGCTGCGGGCTCTTGTTCCTTTCTTGAGCCCCAGGAAGTCAGGGCATCACTCCCCTAGCTCTGTCTGTCCTGTCAACACGTGCACCGGGCTGGCCTGAGACTTGCGGAGATCCTCATGCCTCAGCCTCCCATGCCGTGCGAGCAGGGGCATTGAGCAGCCAACGTGGCAGAGGGCTTTGGGGGGCCCTGCCCCGAGGGAGTCGACAAGCCGTCCCAGAAGCCGGTGTGGACAAGGCTCCCGGGACTCTGGGGGGCACCCGGCATAAATCTCCGGGCTCCAGGACATGACCAGCGAGGATGCCCGTTCTCTGGGACCCACGGCCTCCCACAGCCGAAGCTGCCACACAGCCC
>NW_022946911.1:1603-2415 GCF_012274545.1 Fukomys damarensis | reverse complement strand
TGTGAGGGTGTTTCACTTGGAAGAAACGAACATTCATGTTGGACCCTACCACCACTCTTAGCACAACCAGGGCCATCTGAGGAAAACAAGCCTACCTGTGGGCTGGGTTTATCACCTGAGAAACAGTGTCCTGCTCATGTTGGTTATAGGACCTGCGGGAGGACCTTCTCAAAAGTTGGAGCTGCAATGATGCCCCATGGCCCGGGCTGGGACCCCCTTCCCCCTTCTCATCACAGGAGCCTCCAACTAGTAGCACAGTCCTTGTTTCCAGCCATTCCAAGGACCCACCCCTTCCAACATGATTGCGGCCTTGTGTACCAAGATTTCACTACAAATTCAAGGCTGGGGGAGCACACCTGTGACTACCGAAGGAATCTCAAACACAGTTAGATCCTAGATTGAATCCAAAACTTTTTCTTCTTGCAATGCCATCTTCAACATTGCTTCCAAAACACGTTGAAGAATCGTGAGGCACAGGATTCCCAATTTGGCTCAATCCAAATTTCATTTCAACAGTTTTACGTCACTCTGGTCATCCCCCATCTAATGAAAAGGCAGGAAATGAGAGACATGGGATATGTGGTACTGTATTGTGGAAAGTGATGTAAGGAAGAAGCAGGAGAATGAGGAGCATGGATGGAAATAAAATGAAGCCAGGTCATGAAGGACTTTTGGCTGTGAGGAAAGATGAGAGTTCATTGGGCACCTGTTCTTGCAGGGGCTCAAGGGGCACAGAAGCCTACCCCGTGTGCTTGTAGGAGTAAACGTGATGCTGCCACGAAGCCAATGGACTGGGAATTTGGAAGAGAGAT
>NW_022946911.1:0-205 GCF_012274545.1 Fukomys damarensis | reverse complement strand
TCCTACAAGCCCACCGTGTAGGCTTCTGTGCCCCTTGAGCCCCTGCAAGAACAGGTGCCCAGTGAACTCTCATCTTTCCTCACAGGCAAAAGTCCTTCATGACCTGGCTTCATCTTATTTCCATCCATGCTCCTCATTTTAGTGCTTCTTCCTTACATCACTTTCCACAACACCGTACCACATATCCCATGTCTCTCATTTAATG
>NW_022946910.1:0-289 GCF_012274545.1 Fukomys damarensis | reverse complement strand
TTAAATACAGTGCTTATTTATTTTCTCTTTGTTCTCAAGAATATTTGGCAAGACACGTACACCGAGCACTGAATTAAACAACAAAAAAAAAAACACATAATGAGTCAACTATTAATAATTCATAATAATTTTAGTAAGGCTTAAAATGCATTTCATTTTGCATTATCTATTGTAGCAGACAACTCTATCCAGGGTTAGCAGGCCATCAGTGGCACAAGCTTCTTGCCCCTCTATAGTTCAGCTGTGTTACCTTAGGAGTCTGACCGAAGCTTTATGTGACTCACATGGG
>NW_022946909.1:0-204 GCF_012274545.1 Fukomys damarensis | reverse complement strand
TTAATCATCTCCAAAATCAATTTATACAAGTCCTGTTTACATTCTGTTCTTTGAAAAACAAATGTGCATATGTATGTATCTGTCTTATGTCTATATAGCTATGTGTGTATATATCTATCTATATGTATGTAAAAGCACATAAAATTGAGTGGATTTAATCTCAGCTCTCTCCTGCAGTTCTCATTTAATGATAGAATATATCAC
>NW_022946908.1:0-243 GCF_012274545.1 Fukomys damarensis | reverse complement strand
TGTACTTTGCCTCTAAGAAAGTGAAGTAAGGTAATGAAGTATATAGTCCGCGCTCTGAATCCACCACTTCTACATTCAGATTTAACCAACCTCAGATCAAGAGCATTCAGGGAAAAATGTGTACCGAACAGTGCACCTTTTTTTCTTCATTATTACTCCCTGAACAAGAAATATGGCTTGAGGATTTACACAACATTAACATTATATTTGCTATTGTAAGTTAATAAATACAGGATTTAAGGG
>NW_022946907.1:0-252 GCF_012274545.1 Fukomys damarensis | reverse complement strand
TATGTTAGAAATAAAAAGAGATTGACGTAAACAGTCTAGTGTTAGGAATATTGGTAACAAGAACAAACCTAGCATGACGTCAAACATATGTTTAAAACAACAAAATTATTTTGGTTATTTTGTTTGCTATTTTGTGGTGTGTCTTTTTCCTTTCTGAGGAAGACAGGCAAAAACATAATATATTCAATATGTACCATATGGTATAATATTCACAGAAAATACAAATAAAGTCAAGGATTTGAAATTTAATTA
>NW_022946906.1:0-1234 GCF_012274545.1 Fukomys damarensis | reverse complement strand
GACTGGGGAGCACCCCAGGAAGGACAGGAAGAGGAGGCAGGTTCCCAACCAGCTGGTCCGGGCGACAGAGCCGAGGAGAGCCTGTCCGGCTCTGGAGGACACGCAGCCCCAGGCCAAGGTGAGCAGCGGGGAGCCATCCCGTGATTCTCACCGGAACCTGCTCTCTGATCTGTGAAAAAAGAATTCTGGCATTAATAGCACCTACTTCAAGGCTGTTTTTGAAATTCACAACTGGCATCCCTGGCATTTATTAAAGTGCTAAATATACTTCATTCATTCCCCCAGTCAATAATCAGATTTTTGTCTGCCTTGTACCCCGGGCACCGACCGAAGCACTTGGGCGACATCAATGAGTAAATGAAAAATCATTGCCCTAATAAGGCTTCTGCTCTTATTGAATAGACAGAAGATAAACAGTAGGTGTGATAAATAAATTTATATGGAATGCTAGACCGGAATTAGTGCTATGAAAGAATTTTTATTAGAATGAGATTGCAATTTTTTAGCTATCAGTGAACAAACAAAAGTTAACATGCCAATAAATTTAAGATTTACTCTGTCACTTTAATTTTGAAATAACTTCACACTTGATAATAAACTTGCAAAGAATATGGAATGGCCCCTGCCCCCGAGCCAGCACTTGAAGGTACATAGTTGCTGGCATGGCGTTTTTTACTTTTCTCCCCTTCCCCAGGTATTTTTGTGTATTTGCTACAAATAGATGTACATAATCACAATGCAATCATCAAACCCAGGAAATTAATATAGATATATTGCTGCTACCATCTAATCCTCAGATCTTGTGGAAGTTTCTCTGGTTGCTTAACTCTTAGCAGTATAATCCAGTCTAGAATCATGTTAAATTTAGTTGTCCTACCTTCTTCGATCCAAACAGTTCCTTAGTTTCACATTCAGCACCTTACTGCTTTTGAAGAATTCTGGACCAGTTAACTATTTTGTTGACTAGGTTATCATCTGTAATATATTGATCTTAAATATCCAATATTTAGTCATTAACTAGCTTTTGACTCCTTTATTCTTTGTGGTTTTCTTTACTTTGTGTATTCTCTACTTCAGCTCTGGAATCAGTCATTTCTCCTAGAATACCTGGTTCAACTAAGAATGACATTTAGAATCTCAGAATGTGGGTTATAGATATCCTCATTGCCGATAGGATGCCAGTACCTCCAAAAGATTAAGCTAAGGGATATGTATGTATTTATGTACAAATATA
>NW_022946905.1:0-1484 GCF_012274545.1 Fukomys damarensis | reverse complement strand
ATATATATGTTACTACTCAGTTACTACTCAGTCTCTTTTGCTGATTTCTCTTCTTTTCTCTTCTTCTTGCAATCCACTTAGTAGCTGAACACTAAAGCTCAATCCTTAATCCTCTTCTCTTTGGATATTTATTGCTTCAGTGACCCAATCCTGTCTCTTTCCTATCTAATTACTGATGATGCTCCAAGTTATATATCCAATGCAGAACATCTTAAAATCTGTATTAAAGTATCTAACTGTATGTCCACCATCTTCTCTTGTCTATCTAATAAAAATCAACATATTTTTATCCCCATTAAATTCTCCATACTCAGCACTATCAGTAGCCTTCCCCATTTCATGTGAGCTTACTGTTCTATTAATCATGCAGTTGTCCTAATTAATCTGATTCCCTCACATCCCCCATGACCAGCATCCCACATGACCAGCATTTTGTGTTGAAAAATATTTTCAAGTATATCTAGAATCCAGCACAAATTACATAGCCACTCTTGGCTGAGCCACCATACTTTCGCCAGGGGTTACTACTGTTGCCTTGGACAATTCTCCTGGATTTCAAAAGAAGGATAAACTAGAGTCATTTCTAGGTAAGCGGACGCACCCTGAGGCCTCACTCTTAAATGAAGTAAATCAGACACACATTTTAAGCATTGCATTGTTTCTCCAGTGTGAGAAACCAAAAGTGTAAATAAGGACCAAAATATATAATGGATATTGGGAAATAGGAATACAATCTTCAGATGGGAAAGGGAATAAGGGAGGGAGGAGAAGGAAAAGAAGTAAGAGAAAATAAAATAAAAGAGAATAGAAGGAAAAGTTGAATCAGAGCTTTTGTAAATAAGGAGGGGAAAAGAGATTGAAGGGCGGGGAGGAGACTGAGGAAAAAAGAATCAAGATATAATATGGTCAGGTACAAACTCCCTATGATGAATGAGATCATTATATATATCTAAAATGTGCCAATAAAATTAATTTTACCTCCCATTTAACAATTTGTGTTTTCAATGTTGCTTGTTGTAGTTGCTTTATAAATACTACTACCTCCTAAATCCTTCAATACTATAAGATAGTTAATTCATTCATATGCTCCAAATCTCTCCATTTCCACACAAAGCTAAAATTCTTACAGTGGCTCACGGGCCCTAAATATAGGGTAGCTAATTCCCCTTTCCCTTTGCTTCCACTTATTATCTTCTGTTCTCCAACTTTCCCTCCTTGCTGCTCCTCAGTCATTGTACCTTCCAGCCTTGATCCCACTGGTGGTGATTTTTCTATCAATACTCACTTGGTTGCCAAACATTTTTCATATATTAACTGAAATTCAGATTTCTTATTAAAATCAAATTCGGCAAATATCATGTTACCTCCCTCTGCCCTCGTCTGGCATTCTAATCCTTTAAAATTCCATTCTTTTTATACAATATTTGTCATGTTACCACAAAATACGATTTGTTTGTTAATTATACTAGTTTACTTTTTGCCTA
>NW_022946904.1:0-220 GCF_012274545.1 Fukomys damarensis | reverse complement strand
ATGATTTCCAGAGATTATTTTTTCCTTATTAGAGTGGTATGAGGGCAGACAGTCAGGGAGCCCAGGGAAGAGAAAGGACCCCCAATCCTGTGCCAGAGTGTCTTATTCCTTTTTTGATGCTGAGGATGTCACAGGAGTGTCTTCTAGGACCCAGAGCCCTTTCTTCAGAAACAGGAGCAATAAGCCCCTCCGGAATCCAGTCAGTGCTGCCTCCCTGCCA
>NW_022946903.1:0-211 GCF_012274545.1 Fukomys damarensis | reverse complement strand
ATTTCCCGCCTGCAAACCCGGAGGCGCTGAGTCAGTGGAAACCCCAAGTAGCAGAGTAGCCGCCGAGGCGCCCCACTGTGGTCTCTTGGAGGAGCCGGGGCCCAGATGTCATGTGGCAGTGGTGGGAACGCTGAGCTCAGCAGCGGGCGGGAAGTACAGGGGGTGGGGCTCTCTGAGGCTCGAGTGAGGAGTGGGCAGGCACAGGCCCAGC
>NW_022946902.1:0-434 GCF_012274545.1 Fukomys damarensis | reverse complement strand
TGTCCACAAATTGTATATGTAAAATTAAAGCAAGTGCAGATAATACCAAAAACAGTTGTGTTTCACAATTCATGTGTCATTAAGGGTAGGTACAGAGCTATGATATTAAGAAGTTTGCCATTGATCTATGAACATCCGAAACATTTTGTGTAATAATTCTTCATTATCAAAATTTGTATGGGATTTTTACCACATTTCACTTATTACATTTCCTGAAAAAGTTAATGCCTTTGACCATATTCGCTGTATTTTATATCTGTAATAAAATGTTCTATAGTACATTCTTTTCAATATTAGGAACAATTATAGACAAACAAGAATGCTTCTAAGAAAATAGTGCCTATGTGATGACCACATTCTAAAAACAAAATTGTTTTTCCCATAAAAGATATTATTCATGGTTTATTAACACATTCTAATATTTTTAATAACAT
>NW_022946901.1:0-317 GCF_012274545.1 Fukomys damarensis | reverse complement strand
ATTTACACATGTGTGACTTATTTATTTCACTTAGGAGTATATCTTGAATATGTATCCATTTTCTTATGAATGAATCTATTTTCTCGTTCTTTATGGCTGAGCAATATTCCATTTTATAGAAAAAGCACAACTTCTTTATCCAGTTTCCAACGGATGGGCAATTAGGCTGTTTCCAAGATTTAGCTATTACAAACTGTGCCGCTATAAACATGGGTGCACATACTTCTCTGTGATCTGGATTTTGCTTCTTAATCCATTCTGCCAATCTATTTCTCTTGATTGGTAAATTGAGGCCATTGGCATTGATGGTTATAACT
>NW_022946900.1:0-401 GCF_012274545.1 Fukomys damarensis | reverse complement strand
TTTCTACCTGAAGTGTAGAAAGAGAAATATGATGACACTGCATTATATGAAAATCCATAAATTCCTGTTAAATTCATGGCAAAATGTGACCATCATCATGTTTCCATCTTCCAATTAAGGAAACTGCACTGGTGAGCACCAACCAGTGCTCTGACTGCATATGTGAGAAAATGGCATCTTCCTTACCTACGGCAGCCAAGTTCCTAAAGGTTTCCCACATCACATCTCTGTAGAGCTTCTTTTGCGATGGATCCAGCAAAGCCCACTCCATCCTGGTGAAGTTCACAGCCACATCCTCGAAGGTCACAGCCTCCTAAATCATCAGACATGTGTTGCCCCAAAGAAGCGTGAGATTCACAACATGAACCGTCTCATCTCTCCTCATACACAGCCGATAGAGG
>NW_022946899.1:0-200 GCF_012274545.1 Fukomys damarensis | reverse complement strand
TATCTGTTCAAATCAGCAAATGACATTATTACTTCCATAGGTACCATATACCATTTCTTCAAATACCTTTATGTTTATCCTCTTATACAAAAGGTTTCTCCCATTATTCTGAGCCTCATTTAGAAACATCCCTCTGTAATATATTATAATTTATCCATAAAGTCAATGGCATACATAAACTAAAGAATAGGCAAATAATA
>NW_022946898.1:0-225 GCF_012274545.1 Fukomys damarensis | reverse complement strand
CCTAACTGCAGCACATTGAAAACTTTTAACATATTAATGAGGGAGCATTCAGTCCTCAGCAAAAGCAAATTTTGTAAGATTCCTGACCCTACTAACCACCGTTTTCTTTTCCTCAGTTTTCTTACACACCTGAAAAGGGTCTTGTGTTAAGAAAAAAATCTGAAAACCGGATTTAGATATACTAAAAAAAGGTAACAATTATATATTACACTTCCTCATGCTCTG
>NW_022946897.1:0-231 GCF_012274545.1 Fukomys damarensis | reverse complement strand
CATAGTGAAAATGGCCATACTACCAAAACTGCTATACAGATTCAATGCAATACTAATTGAAATTCCAACACTATATTTCACAGAACTAGAAAGAAGAATCCCAAAATTCATTTGTAACCATAAGAGACCTAGAATAGCAAACGCCATCCTAGGCAACAGACACATGGCAGCGAGCACAACAATCCCCAATTTGAAACTATACTGCAAAGCCACTGTGATAAAAATAGCATG
>NW_022946896.1:0-627 GCF_012274545.1 Fukomys damarensis | reverse complement strand
AGGAGTATTAGTGATGATTTGGAGTACCTACAGTTTCCCTTAGGTTTGGCCTTGACTCTGTCTGTTCCCCTCTGTCAAGCTGACACTATGTATTTTTAAATGCCCTTGGATCTCGTTTCTGAAAAAGGATTACTGATTCTGTTTAATGGAGAAAAAAGTTAAAATGATTCAGTTAGTTCTTAGGTTGAAATTACCTATCTTCTGACCGAAATGATACCAACTGACGAACTGTCTTACAGATTAGTCACCATCAGCGAATAGGAAGGAAGCTGCAGTGTAACTCTCATGTTTAGAATTGCTTTTAAATCCCCACTTGAAGGTTTCAGGAAAGCTACCGTATTTTCTTTGGATAGCATCTTCTTCCTGAGCCATAAATGAAGCTACTTGACACTTAAAGGCATATGTATTTTTTTTACACCAGGGATTGAATTCGGGACCTTGCGCTTGCAAAGCAGGCAGCAGCACCACTAAGCTAAATATGTTTTTTTAAATTAATGCGGGACATTATATGCCCCAGAGGGCTAAAAATCAGATACTATCCCTAAAAATTAAGCACTTAATATTTTGCCAACAATCCTTATCTCTACACGGAATGGGACTAATTCTTTATTCTTAGTAGTTACTCAG
>NW_022946895.1:0-2768 GCF_012274545.1 Fukomys damarensis | reverse complement strand
TACAAATTTAAATTCCAACTGGCTCAGCAAGAAAGGTGGACATATGTGAAGTGAGCATATTGCGTCTTGATCCCTTTTTTTTCCCTTTTTCTCCCTCTTGTCTCCTCCTGTATTGCCAGATCCCTTTCTGGAAGCTTTGAAGGACACTGGAGCTGGGCCACACCCCCGGGGGTAATGATTGAATCCGTCTGGGATAAAGCCTGTGCATCAGGATCTCAGAAAGCTTTCCAGGTGTTGCTGCTGTGCAGCCCCAGGGGACATACACTGAGGGAAAGAGGAAGGAGGAGTTGCCATTCCCATCAGTGTCTGGGCCTAGCTCCAAGATACAGGCAGCAGCTGTCACTTGATACCGGGGCCTGTGCTCTCTCCCCGCCTGCACACTAGCCCGCATCTTAGCCCCTTGTCTTTTGAGTGGATTTCCCTTGAGTAATGGTTTGCCGCGTAGGCTGGTTTCCTTTATGGTGATAGCGGTTAGACTCCCTGTTATAACTTCGCCCTGAGCGTGCATCCTGAGGTCTGCTTAGTGGAGCTCAAAGACTAGTAGACCATGGGTAATGCAGTTTCCCTTTGTGAGTGTCTTGCCCTTTGGTTCTACAGATTTGTCAAAGCTAGCCAGGTATAGTGATCATACCTGTAATCCCAGCACTCTGGGGGGCTGAGGCAGGAAGATCACAAGTTTAAGCCCAGCCCGGGCAATTTAGAGACTTAGACCTTGTTTCAAAATAAGAAAAAGAAACAAAAAGCAAGGACTGGGAATGTAGCTCAGTGAGGAGGTCCTGGGTTCAAGCTCCACTGTGGGTGATAGTGATGATTAAAGGGGGGGGTCTCCTTTTTCTTAATCAGTTGGCATTTTATGGAGAGGCTATTTCTTGAAGGTGCTGTGCTTATGTTGAGGGTACACAAAGGAAAAACAGCTGCTACCCACTAGCTGAGGAGACAGTAGGGCAAACTGACACCTTCCAACATGTGCATGAGTTCTGGAAACACTTCTGCATGAAGCGTGAGGGCAGCATAGAACATGGTCAGACATGTTTCCGGGAGTCTTAGGTCCTTGTTAGAACAGGCAGGAAAGGGTCAGGCCCCAGTGAAAACAGCCCCCTTAATGTGACCCAGGGCTCAATTTTTTTTTTTTTTAGTTCCTGTTTGAGCTGGTTCCTGTGCTTCCCAGTAGATGGCTCTAAAAATCACATTTAAATTCTGGTATCTAAAACTTGTGGGAAAGTGGTAATTTCACTATAACAGTATTTCCTGATACCTTCTCCCATGTATGAAGAAAGACTTCCCCTTTGCCTGATTTCTCCTCGCTTTGCCTAATTCCCTACCCACTCGGCTCTTCCCGCTTCTCCCTTTCCCCTTCCTGTGCTTGTGGAGAGAGCACCACTTTCTCTGTCAGTCTCTAGGGATGGAACCCTGCATGGAGGTGAAAATCCCTTTGCTCCACATTCCTGATTTTAGGAAACAGAGCAATGGGTTCTTAAGACATGAAATCATTTAAAGTTCAAAATATGTAAGAAAAATGTAGTAACACGCACCTAGGCCTGAACTTAAAAGTTTGCTGCCAGTGCCTTGCACTTCAGTGGTAGAGCATTTGTCTAGCTTGTGTTGGGAACCCGGTTCAATTCCTAGTACTGAAAAAAAATTGAAAGACAAAGTTTTCTGCCAAGATGTAAGTCATTCTTTTTATTTATTTATTTTTTTTTTTTGAGACATGAAATACTTATACATCTTTTTTCTTTTACTGGGGGTCGAACTTGGGACCTTGCCCTTGTGAGGCAGGTGGCAGAACCACTGAGCTAAATCCCTGGCCCTGTACATCTTTTTTTGTTTGGCTTTTGGTTTTTGGGTACCGGGGATCGAACTCAGGTCCTTGTGTTTACAAGGCAGGCAGCGGAACTGCTGAGCTAAATCCCTGGCCCCTTACCTCTACATCTTTATAAAATACTTATGGCAATGCATAAATTGGGGCAATAATTTCCATTTCTTCAAATAATTTTCATTTGTTGGGAATTTCATATTCTAGCCATTTTGGAATGTGTCATAGGTTATTTAACCAAAAGTTACCTTACTGTGCAATAGAAAATCAGCAGTCATTCCTCCTCCTCTCTGTGTTTGTTTGTTTGTTTTTGCTACTGGGGATCAAACTCGGGACCTTGCGCTTGCGAGGCAGGCAGTAGAATCACTGAGCTAAATCCCCAGCCCATCCTCACTGTGTTTTGTTGCCCCTTATTTAACTTCTTTCCATCCCTCTCTCTCTACTTTCCTTCCTCTTCTCTAGTGACCGCAGTTCAGCCCCAGTCTTCCACAAGATTGGCATTTTAGTTTCCACAAATGAGTGAAAACTTAGCACACTTCATTCATTGCTGGGTGGGAGACTGATCCCATATTTCACCTATTGCTGCAGTAAATACGGAGCACACGTACCTCTTTGGTATACATACCCAGTAGCGGGATTTCTGGGTCATATGGTACTTATATTTTCAGGTTTTTGAGGACTTTCCATGCTGCTTTCCATAATGACTGTACTAATCTGCATCCTAATCAACAGTATAATGATAATTCTAATGAGATGATATTTCATTGTGATTTTCATTTGGGTTTCCCTGGTGATCAGTGAAATTGAGCATTTTTTCATGTATTTGTTGGATATTTGTGTGTCTTCTTTTGAGAAGTGTCCTTGTAGATCTTTATCTATTTTTTAGTTCTGTTTTCTGAGTTCCTTATATACTCTGGATATTAATCCCTTGTTGCATGAATTGTTTGCAAATATT
>NW_022946894.1:0-209 GCF_012274545.1 Fukomys damarensis | reverse complement strand
TGAGATAATATGTGAGTTAAGTAATATTTCGGGAAACAAGATCAATATACAAACCAGGCAGTGGTGGTGCACACCTGTAATTCCACACTTGGGAGGCTGAGGCATAAGGACTGCTGTGACATTGAGTCCAGTCTGACTACATAGTAAGTTCAAGGCCAGGCTAAATTTAGAGTGAGACCCTATCTCAACACACACACACACACACACAC
>NW_022946893.1:0-213 GCF_012274545.1 Fukomys damarensis | reverse complement strand
TGATATAAAGCTCCAGCAGAGCACAGCAGCTAACTGCTTTGAGTAAGGCATCAAAACCTTAGAGACAAGCTTTGATGTCAGCTTATTTGCTGAGGTACATATCATAAATATATGGCCCTTAGCAATATTATCTCTCAGAATGTACTGAGGCCCCACAGTTTATATTGCAAAAATTAATTGCTAAATACATTTGATCATTTCTGCATATTTTTA
>NW_022946892.1:0-271 GCF_012274545.1 Fukomys damarensis | reverse complement strand
TAGCTCCACAGGTACAGGCAGGCAGGTGGAAGGGCTCTGGTTGCTCCTGCTGCTGACAAAGGCGCTAATTCCTCGGTCAGACCTATCCACCTGCCAGCCTCTAGTTTCAAATTCCACACACACGGGAAGAGGCCTTCAACACAGGAGTGTCAGGAGGACAAAAACACCGTCTGCAGCAGGGCTGATGGGTGAGCACCGCTCACTGCTACTGGACCCTGAGTCCTGGGAGAGCACAGCACACAGCCTCGGCTCAGCTGCCCCTCCCTTCCAT
>NW_022946891.1:0-486 GCF_012274545.1 Fukomys damarensis | reverse complement strand
CTTGTTCCTGATTTTAACATGAAAGTTTTCAATTTTTGGCCATTCAATATGATGTTGGCTGATAGCTTTTCATAGATAGCCTTTATTAAATTGAGGTATAGAACATCTATCTAATTTTTTGCAGGGTTTTTATCATGAATGGATGTTGAATTTTATCAAATGCTTTTTCTGCATCTATTGAGAGGATCATATGGTTTTTGTCCTTGACTTTGTTAATATAATGTATTATATTTATTGACTTTCATATGTTGAACCACCCTTGCATCTCTGGAATAAATCCGACTTGGTCAGGATGGATGATCTTCTTAATAATCCTCTGTATTCTGTTTGCTAGTATCTTATTAAGGATTTTGCATCTATATTCATTAAGGAGATTGGTCTGTAGTTCTCCTTATTAGTTGTATCTTCCCCTGGTTTGGGAAGCAAAGTGATACTTGCTTCCAAGAATGAATTTGGAAGTATAGCTTCCCTTTCAATTTCATTGAA
>NW_022946890.1:0-407 GCF_012274545.1 Fukomys damarensis | reverse complement strand
GGGGAAAAGGAGAAAAATTTCTGAGTTCTCTAGCTCCCAAATGCACGCGGCCAACAAATGGAACGCAGCAGCAATAAAGCTCCAGGATTATTTACTGGGTCACCATGGGTGGAATCAATATATCAAGCAAATAATTCATGAAAGAAATATGACCAATTTGTCAACTAAACATAAAACCTTAACTTCTGCAAAACAACAACGAACCAAACAGGGTAGAAAAATATCTGCATCAAATATAACAAAGGAGTAATTCCTAAAACCTCACATAAAGTGATTAAGAAAGATAGCAAACATCCAGTAGGTAGAAAATACACCAATGATAAATGACACACAGAAAAAGATCATTCCCTATAAACAGAGAAATAAAAAGCTACACAATATACTATAACAACTATAAATGTGTTACC
>NW_022946889.1:0-818 GCF_012274545.1 Fukomys damarensis | reverse complement strand
TTTCCCTTTTTACCCTTCCCCTGCCCATCCCACCTTCCCTACACCTTTAGCTCCTTTCTTCCTCTTTTGCTTTTTTAAAAAATTAGTATATATTTTCCATACATAATATTGCATTAATCACAGGGAATTTGTGTGTACCTTCCTATAAAATTTTTTAATTGCTTTTTTCTATTCCCTTCCCCTCCTTTCAACCTTTCTTTTCCTTCTCATTTACAAAGACTTTGTTTCAATTTTTTCCTTTCCATTCTTCTTTAAAATCCCCTTTTCCTCACTTCCTCCTCCCCATCTCCTGTTCCCCTTCCCATTTGAATATGTTCTTCCTCCTTCCCAATATCTATCCTTTCTTTTACTCCTTATGTTTCCTTTGGGTTCCCTACGTGAGAGAAGCAATGTGATATTTAAACTTTGTGTCTGATTTATTTCACTTAACACTATGGTCTTGAGTTACATCATTCACCTGAAAATGACTCAGGCTTATCCTTTACTGTAGAGTAGCACTCCACTGTATATAAATACCACATTTTCTTTACCCATTCAGCTATTGGCAGGATATGGGCTGTTTCTAAGACTTACCTATTATTAATTGTGCTGCTATACACATGGGTATGCATGTATGACTGTGGTATGATGCTTTTAACTCTTTTGGGAAGATATTTAGAAGGGCACAGCTGGATTAAATGGAACCTCGAGTTTTAGTATTTTGAGGAATATTCATACAGATCTCCATATTAGTTGAATCAATTTATATTCCCATCAATAGTGGAGAAGGCTTCCTTTTTCCCCACAGCCTAGCTGGCATTTGGTATTGGTTGATTTCT
>NW_022946888.1:0-707 GCF_012274545.1 Fukomys damarensis | reverse complement strand
GTCCCCGTCCTTGCTCCAGGTCACCCGGCTGGGGGGCCCAGCGGCAGCAGCGCCCAGACTGCAGTTCAGCACGGCAGCCTGCTGCGGGCCCAGAATCACACGCAGGGGCCCCAGGTCGCAGCTCAGCTCAGTCTCCTGGGGTAATGGCAGCTCCCCTGCGTGGAAGAGGAAGCATCAGGGCCATCAATCACAGCCTCTGCTACTGAGCCACCACCCAGGGCTGGGGCCAGTCAGGGAAAGACCCATGCATGACCCAGCTCTCCCTGCTCACTGGGATCTTGAGCCACTGTTGGCCCTGTACCCACCCTCCCCCCAGTGGGCTTCTTCACCCACAGAGACCCAGTTTGGGGTAGCATTAGTCACGGCAGCTAGAGAGTACAAACCGCCCCAAGTTCTCCACCTGATGAAAAACGGACTACTCAGCCAGCAAAAGGAACGACGTTCCAACACTCACCACAGTGGCGGTGAACCTGGGAAACTACGGCAAGGGACAGACGCCAGTCACAAAAAGCCACATACAGTGTGATCTCATTTCCATGAAATGTCCAGAATGGGTGAATCCATAAATACAGAAAGAGGGTAAATGGTTACCAGAGATGCGGGCAGAGAACGAGAGTAACCAAAGTCTCTCTTTGGGGTGACGACAATGTTCTGGAATTAGGGGGCACGGCCACTTTGTCAGTGTGCTAAGGAAACACTGCCTTGTA
>NW_022946887.1:0-251 GCF_012274545.1 Fukomys damarensis | reverse complement strand
CATCTCTCCACACCTCACTTTCTTGATCTGCATAATGGAGACAACAGTAGTGCCTAGTTCTTAGCTCACGAGAGTGGAAAAGTAAAATTATGCACATAAAACACTTGGGCTAGTACCTAACATTTCGTCAACCCTAAAGATTTATTATTATTATTAAGCCTTAAAAGTAACAGAAAATGTATCTGAGAGAGGCTAAGCATGTAGTTTTTCCATGAGCATGTTTTGATGCACACAAAAGCCATTTGCTTGAA
>NW_022946886.1:0-1186 GCF_012274545.1 Fukomys damarensis | reverse complement strand
TATAGTTTGCTATCAGTAGGGCTATAAGCTCTAATTAGCAATAATTTATCCATGTTTTTCATTCAGAAACAGCCAGAATTCCAGTTCTTCAAGGTATGACATATAGAGCATCTTAATCTACAAAAGACAAACTGACCCAAAGTACAAGCCGGGTACCCTAGTGGGAAACTAGATCAGAACTTGCCAAAGATTGGTTATCAGAGAAAATGTTTGTATTTTGAAAACTCCAAATCCTTTTACATAACAATTTTCCAGTTCATTCTCTTGCAAAATTCCCTTATTTGCATCTATTTCCAATTTTGTAGCACAAATAAAGAAGAGGCAAGAAGGGGATCAGTGTGCTGAAGGTCACCTCCTCTAAGGAGCAGGCTGCCATGGCAGTTTGTGTGGGTTCCTTCTTATCCCTACTTGAGCCGTAAAGTGTAGGGTACAGATGAGGAAACTGAAACTCTGGGAAAATACACCAGCTACCAAAGTCATAAGTAGCTTGTGTGTATGACGGTTGTAATTAAAATCCAGTCCATGTAATTCCTAAGGCCGACTCTAACATGTAGTTTCCATTTTTCCTTGCAATCCCCTTGACTGGGATATGTGTGCATAAAAAGTTAATAAGTAGAAAAAGGTACTGATCTTTACACTTCAACTTAATATCCACAGGCTTGCTTTTTTTTTTGAATAACAAAACATTTATTGGTATATTTTAGGCATACATAATGGTAACATTCATCAACTTTTGTGGGGTTTTCCTCTTTTTTCTTTCTTTTTTTTTTTTGAGACAGTGTTTCACTATGTAGTTTGGGTTGGTCTTGAACGTACTATGTAACCCAGTCTTGAACTCACAGCAATCCTTCTGCCTCAGCTTCCTGAGTGCTGGGATTACAGGTATCTGCCACACCTGGCCCACAGGTTTGCTTTTAAAATTGGAGATGTCATAACATGACAATAACTTGCTTTTATCTGAATACCGAGAATTATACTACTGTCTAGAGATTTGTAACATTGCAGTCCAAATTGGATGAAAGCTATGAAACTTTTTTACAGGAAGCCCAGTATTATATAATAGAGTAGAAGTAACTTGAATTGCTACAAGTTGCTACTTCTGAGCTTAAGTTAGTTGGAAGGAAGTAAGGTATTCAAAAAGATCTCTACAATCTTCACTTTGATGATACAAATACCTTTTAGACTA
>NW_022946885.1:0-288 GCF_012274545.1 Fukomys damarensis | reverse complement strand
CCAAAGAGGAGCTGAAAAGGGGCCCCAAAGGACAAGGGAGGCCAGCAGACACACCCAACATTTATTGAGCATCTACTACATTCCAGACACAAGGGCCCTCTCTCCTTCCATCCTCCCACCCACCCAGCCAGTGAGGGGGATTATTTATTGTTTGTACCGCTGGAGAGGACAGACAGACCTGAGAAGCTTCAAGTCTCTGGGCTGGGGGTGGGGGCAGAGCCGGGATGGCAGCCCAGATGCCTGCTCTGATGCGGGGACTTCTAGGCAAATTGGCTGCCTTAGCCCCGA
>NW_022946884.1:0-339 GCF_012274545.1 Fukomys damarensis | reverse complement strand
AAAATTTGTTTTAAATAAAATAAAATTGGGCTGCAAGTACACCTTGACAAGAATGCACAAGCCCTAGATTAGATCCTCAGCACCATAAATCATAAAAATAAACAAATGGGGAAAATGGTAAAAAGAAATTTGATCTGTACACAAAAGAAGGCACAGCTCACTTACCTCTTTAAAGAAATCTCCCCTCAAGCTCTACCCAACAGGTAGTATCCTCTGAATATCATTTCTAACTTCTGTAGCATTTAATACTTTTATCATTCCTCTGAAACCAAATTCGGTAATGTAGAAATAAAATTGTAAAAACAAAACAAAGTTTGTCTTTAATCTGTTAATTGGAGT
>NW_022946883.1:0-220 GCF_012274545.1 Fukomys damarensis | reverse complement strand
TCGTGTATTACTTTGATGCCGATGCCTCGAGCTGATGCTGGTGGCTTCACAATCCAATTTTGGCAGGGACTACTCTCCCAGACCTGTTTGAGCACCTTTGCATCCTGGGGTAGGATGAAAGACTGGGGGAAGAACCTGAACTCTTTCTTGCCAAAGCAGCTCTGCATCCGAGACAGATTGCAACACAGTTTATCTTTTCGTCCAATCTGGAATGAGCCTG
>NW_022946882.1:0-492 GCF_012274545.1 Fukomys damarensis | reverse complement strand
GCGCGCAGCGCCTGCTCCCTCCCCCAGGTGTCGGATCCCGCGCCGGCTGCACAGTTTCCATTGCTTTGGGATCCTTCGCGGGGTCCTGCGAAGGTTCCCACCCGCCGCCGCCGCCGCCGCCACACACCCAGATAACCCACCTAGCATAAACCTCCCAGTTCGAGGTTAAACCGGAGTTTAATGAGGCCTGGGGTAGCCCCATCGCTGAGACTCATTCACATGAGGAAGCTCCCTTCACCGGGCGGATTAAGGTCGAGGTCTAGGGTACCGAGCCCACTGGGCTCCCACTGCCCATGCCCTCCTTGGGCTCCACCCTGACCCATGGCCCAGGCCCTCAATAAGGGCGAGTGGGGTCTGTGGATGTCCAGCACGGGGAAATGTCTGTGAGTCAGCAGAATTCACACTGGCTGCCCTGAGCCTGTAACTGCAGATCATGTTCTGCAAGGAGGCAGACGGCCTTCTGCGGCAACCGGCAGTCTCCCAGTGTGTGTG
>NW_022946881.1:0-226 GCF_012274545.1 Fukomys damarensis | reverse complement strand
CAGGTGGCCTGCCTTACTGCAGCTCTGGTCCTGCCCCATTGTACCCCTCCAATTCCCAAAGCTTTGGAATGGCCCCTGGCTCCCCCGCCTGGTGCCTGAGCTTCCTGCCTTGGAGGAGGGCAATGCGGCTGGGCACTGGTTCCAGGCTGCCTGGCTCCTGAGCGCTGATGGCCTACAAACATGGTAGCCACCAGCAGCCACTCTGTCCCTGCCTCCTCTTGCCTGT
>NW_022946880.1:0-203 GCF_012274545.1 Fukomys damarensis | reverse complement strand
GTCATCTTTGAGAAGTAGGGTCTTGTTTCACAGGCATCACAAAGTATATTTACTGGAAGGAAGTAAAATTCATGAAAATTCATCCTTTCTTCCGTGACATCAAGAAGAAAGTTAAAGAAAATCCCAAAATATGTTTAGAGACTAAATAATGTGCATTCAACAAACTAAAATGCATCTAGTAAAAGAACCATGGCAACCTATAA
>NW_022946879.1:0-322 GCF_012274545.1 Fukomys damarensis | reverse complement strand
TAAGCATAAATAATAATTTTCCCAATGTGATTAGAGAATTAACAAAGACTTTTGAACTCTATTCTGAATTTAAGATCCACTGCTCTTTGTACTAAAGAGGTCTTCCCTGAACCTAGTTTTGTATTCAGACCTGTCCAGCTTTCCACTCACTTCTGATAGCTCTCTACTGGTTTGACCACACACTAAAATTTGAGCCTAGCATGGAGAAGCATTTCAACTGTTACATCCACAAATGTGACAATCTGCATAATGCAATCCCCATGTTGTCTCCTTTTCAGCTGAGAATAACCGACAAGTTTCATCCCGAAGACTGTTCAGAAAT
>NW_022946878.1:0-1104 GCF_012274545.1 Fukomys damarensis | reverse complement strand
GCGATATCTTTGCATATGTGATATTTTCTTTTAAAAAGAAGCATATTTTCCTTTAATATAAAAGCCTATAGGCATTATCAATCTAAATCAAATTAAGGAATGACTACTGTCAGGCAAACTTTCTGTGTCTTATGCAGAAATTAATTGCTCAAATTGGATGCGGTTCTGGTCCCATGGAGGAAGATGGCCCTGGTCTGGGAAGTAGTTTTGGTTAATGAGCTCAGTCTTCACACTCCCCTGTTCCATTCTATGCTCTATACTGAAACTTGCTCATGCCTGGCTTCCCTGCAGTGGGCCCTTGTCAATCTTTATTCTGTTCCACCTGTGTATCTAGTCCACTTCTCCAGTGGCATCTTTTCTATTGAATTGGATTATGAAATCTTGGCTCTGTTTCATGACTGCAAATCTCCTATCCTCTCACTTGCAAATGGGTCGTCTCTGGCATCCACAGAACCACATAAATATCATCCCTTCCTGGGAGACCCTGGGGGCAGTGTGGTCTTATCCAGTTGCTCTCACAGTGGGATATATTAGTTAGTTTTCCAACACTGAGAAACATTACCTGATACCCACTACTTAGAGGATAACAGTTTTAATTTGACTCATGGTTTTCAGAGCATTTGGTATATAATGGGCTGTCTCCGGGGCAGAAACATCATAATCATAATGGAAGTGCGGGTTAGAGCAAAGATGCTGTTTATGGTGGCCAGGAAGCACAGCAAGACAGCAACTCCAGAGAGGAATAAGTGAGTGTCCTAATATAGACCCCAAGCACCTTTCTGACTCTCTCAGATACACCAGAAGTATGCTTCAGGAAGCTCCTTGGCAGATCTTAAACCAACCAAGTTGACAAGACCTAGCTTAACCGTCACAAAAGTCCAAGTTTTCAGTCTTAATCATGAAGAATTTGAAAGTCACTAACCCGAATTTCTATGAGTCATGAAGATTTGGATACTTAGTAAAGTTGGAAGCAATTTATCATCATATCCTTGCTTTCTGCTTTCTGTCTTTTATATAGATCTATGTCCATTGTATAGGGTCAGTGAACAATTGAGACCCTTTGTGTTGGGGAGCCCTGCTGGATACTCTCTGCTTTAGATTCCA
>NW_022946877.1:0-241 GCF_012274545.1 Fukomys damarensis | reverse complement strand
TTAGAAAACATTTGTTAATTAGTGTATGTTCTCAGTACATAGTGTGCACGTTCCTGTGGGGAGCTGGTACATGGACTTCATCGCTTTTTTATCCCTTCCCTCCCCTCCCCTTTGTCCCTCTTCCCTCCATTTCTCCGTCCCCTTCCCATTTCAGACAGATCTATCTCCCTACCACCTATTATCTATCTTTGACTTTACTCTTTATTTATAATTTTGGTTTGTCAAATAAGAGAAACCATGG
>NW_022946876.1:0-257 GCF_012274545.1 Fukomys damarensis | reverse complement strand
TCCAAGTAGCTTCTTTGCCAGAGAGTATGAGTGCTCACAACTCAGTAACTCCTTTCGCTGCAACATGAAAGCTAACTCAGACTAAGGACCTCTTTCCAGTAGGTTGCAGGAATTCTCGCAGAGTCTGATCTAGTCTGAGTGCTTAGATTAGGAACTTTTGCTGTCCTTCTCCCTGGGTGTGGTGGTGGAGCCATCAGACTGATTCACTGAAGTGAAATTGTCCACTGAGTCAGGATTATTCCTATGCAATCAAATCA
>NW_022946875.1:0-205 GCF_012274545.1 Fukomys damarensis | reverse complement strand
CATTCATTCATCCATATATCCATCTGTCACCAAACCATTCACTGAAAATGCATTAGTGTGTCCGGGTGTAAAAAATGTGAAAGAAAAAAAAAAGCAGAACCTCAGTCCAGTCTTATCTTCAGACGCATGCCAGTCCTATGACATCATTTTAAATACTATTGTTAACATGCTTTTGCACATGGGGAGGAATCAAACGTTAAAGTCT
>NW_022946874.1:0-1525 GCF_012274545.1 Fukomys damarensis | reverse complement strand
TTTTTTGTTTTTTGAGACAGGGTCTCACTATGTATTTGAGACTGATGTGGAGCTCATTATGTAACCCAGGCTGGTCTAGAACTCACAGAGATCCTCCTGCTTCAGCCTCCCGAGTGCTAGGATTACAGGTGTGTGCCACCATGTCCAGCTACTACTTTGTTTTTTATTTTCACACAAGATCTGGTTAAGTTGCCGAGGCTCACCTGGAACCCACATCCTCCTACTCGAGTCTCCAGACTCACAGGAATTACAGATGTTCACCACAGCTCCTGCTAATAGTTTTTATCCATTCACTAAGAGAAGGACATTTTGGTTTTCTTTCATGATTTGATCTTAACAAATAAAACTACTATGAATAGCCACATATAGACTCTAAGTGTGTGTGAGCATGAAGTTTCCATTTTTCATGGAGAATGCGCAGTGAGTATCCTAGAAAAATGTGTTACTCACTCACTTAAAAGCTGGTAGATTTTTGCTTTTGAAGGGGCCCAGGACATTTTGTATTTCCCCATTCAGCAAATGAGAGAACCATCTATGCCACACATGAATAGAACTTGGTATTTCTAGTAACTGTTGATGCCATCCTAGCACATGTGTAATAGTAACACGTAGTGATTTGCTTTACATTTCTTGGAGGAACACTTCTATATTATTGGTGGCATTGTATACTAGTTCAGCCACCATGAAAGGCCACATAGAGAGTTCTTAAAAAACTAGCAAGTGAAATTCCACTTGACCCAGTAAAATCTCTCCTAGTTGTAGTCCCAAAATTGTTGAAGGCATCATACTACAATGCTGCATGCACACATATTTTTAAAGCAGTGCAATTCCCAGCACCTAAATTCAGGAAGCAGACTACATATGCACCAACAGAAACACGGATAAGGAAGATGTGGTCTATATGGACAATGGAACAGTATTCATTCAAAAAGCAGAATGAAATCATTTCACTTAATCAATGGTCCTTAAGAACATACTGTTAAGTAAACAAAAAATAAGAAAAGAAAGTATACTATCCCATGATTTCATTTATATGAGAAATTCAAAATATAATAAAAGAGTAAAATAAAAAGAAAAGGAAGAAAAGGCAGAGATGGTGAGGTGCATCAGGGCAGGAGAGGATAAGTTGGCAGGTAAGGTACCTAACATTATTGTGATATTTTATATAGATGTACAAACTCTCTAAAATGAATGTAACTGGTATGTATTTTTGATCTACAATAGCAAACAGTCCATAATATTGAACATTTTCATCTGCCCTTTGGCAAACCATAGGTTATATTTGGTAAGAATATGTTGAAATTTTATTTTGTTTTCTATGTTTCCTATGTTTCTTAATATTGATTTCTTTAGAGTTCCTGTTTAGGAAATTCCTCCTGTCCCATGTATGTGATTTTCAAATATTTTCTCTCAGTATGTAGATTGCAAATTCCTTCTTTTATCAATGTCCTTCCTACTGTAAGTGTTTTAATTTATGATTAATACTAACATGGAGTTTCTTTTTGTAGTTCTAAGGTCAGATGTG
>NW_022946873.1:0-289 GCF_012274545.1 Fukomys damarensis | reverse complement strand
CTTTAAATATTTCTAAATGCTTTCTCTGAAGGTCTCTTCTCGTGTGTCTCGCACGGGCGGTGAGTCTCACGGTGGCAGCAGTTCCCAGGCCACACTTTGTACTACACTGGTACAGGTTTACCCAGCCTTCCGCTGCAGAGTGCGATAGTACCACCTGAGACTGTTATCACCGTCTGTTGCCGGTGGCAGGGTTTGTGCAGTTTTTCTCTGGCATTTGTCCACGTTTGTATCAGTTGACCAAAAGAGCTTGTGAGCTGACACGTGGAGGAACCAGTGGCATCGTGTCTTC
>NW_022946872.1:0-520 GCF_012274545.1 Fukomys damarensis | reverse complement strand
GACATCATAAAATTCAAGTTCCTGCCCAACAACATGACAACTCTTCTATAGCCCATGGACCAGAAAGTGATCTGCATCACTTCCATCACCAGCTCCTCCTTTTGATTCTCAACAGGCTCCTTTATATGTGTACTATTGCAGAGGCAAAGTGCTAGCCAGCATATACAGCTCCAGTGCTGCAGGTCCTTTGTGTACAGCTCTAGAGTCTACAGCTCCAGGCAGGTAGTCCAGGAGAATGGAAGATGCACCCAGGAGTCTCAGTGTGCAGCCTTATTTTTAATGCTAGTAAGTCAGTCT
This sequence comes from Fukomys damarensis, assembly GCF_012274545.1. Classification (NCBI taxonomy): domain Eukaryota; kingdom Metazoa; phylum Chordata; class Mammalia; order Rodentia; family Bathyergidae; genus Fukomys; species Fukomys damarensis. Next base: position 223 of record NW_022946872.1, on the reverse strand, counting down.
GGACATCTCTGCCAGCAGACTGACCAACCAACTGAGCCTGATATGGTGGTCAAGAAGCTGTACACAAAGGTGCTCTTCACTAGGCGTATTAATGTCATTCAAGAGACATCTTTGACTCTGAAAGAGTTTTGGAAGAAACATTTCAATGTCCTTCTCCTCATCAACCTCTTTGACAAAGGCTGGGAAGATGTCATGTACCAGACTATAAACTTATCCTGGAGGA
>NW_022946871.1:0-305 GCF_012274545.1 Fukomys damarensis | reverse complement strand
TTTTTCATGTTACTTAATATTTGTTTTATATAGTTGGGGGCATTTATATTTGGTGCACATATGCTTATGATTGTCAACTCTTCCTCTTGAAATGTTCCCTTTAGAAGGGTGTAGTGTCCTTCTTTGTCTCTCTTAATGAGTTTTGGTTTGAAATTTACTTTATCTGAGAATAAGATTGCTACCCCTGCTTTTTTCTGGGCTCCTGATGCAAGGAGAATTGTTTTCCATCCTTTGACTTTCAGTCTATGGGCTTCCTTTTGCACTAGGTGTGTTTCTTATATACAACATGTTGTTGGATTTTGCTT
>NW_022946870.1:0-343 GCF_012274545.1 Fukomys damarensis | reverse complement strand
ACACTCTCTGACACAGGACTTCCTTCCGCTCACAGGTCTGTAGTGTCCTTGAGAGCCTGGAGCAGGAATACAAGAGAGAAGAAGACTGGTGTGGCGGAGCCGACAAGCTGGGCCCCAACTCTGAGACGGACCATGTCACCCCGATGATCAGCAAGCACCTCGAGCAGAAGGAAGCGTTCCTGAAGGTTTGTAGCCAGTGCTGTTGGATTCCTGTGCCACACTGAGTGGTGGGTGCAGATCCAGCGTCTCGCTGGGGGATGGGACAGGCATCCAGACCTTGAGTGTGGTCACACCACAGCCACAGGAGCAACTGGTGATTCCTAGGGAGGCCACATCACACCGG
>NW_022946869.1:0-1896 GCF_012274545.1 Fukomys damarensis | reverse complement strand
TTACACAACACCTCCCAGTTCCTGTGTCAGTCAGTAGCAGCTGTCAGGAGAAACCAAGCTGTTCCTTGGTTTCAGTGAAAACATGGGAGACTTTTCCCTCATGGTGCCCTTCCTTTGGCACACAGTATATGTATCCTGTGATGCCCAGCAATCTCCCTGCTCAGGAGGTTGAGTGATTTACCGAAGATGTAGGATCCTCTAGGAAAGGTTTCTTTGCATCCTGGATCTTGTAGACCCTGAGGGGCCAGGGCCAAAGTATTGGCCATCCTCATAGCCCAGTTACCTGTGTGCCCAGTTACCTGTCTAGTTTTGGTCTCCAAACTTTAGTTGTTGAACACCCAGAAGACAAGATCGGTGACATTAGTAGCTTAACTTCTATAATTTTGTCTGGACTCAAGCACTTTGAAGTATAAAGCACAGTTAGACGGACTGTTATTTTTTATCAACCATAATTGCTCTAGTAGTTGAATCCCTGCAGAATATTAATGGAAAAGTTATATATTACAGAGAATCTTAAGATCAAGAGTCACACAAAGTATTTTAGCATGACAATCATAATAACATTTTCTTTGTAACATTTCAGTCAAACACCTCCATCTGATCCCAAGACATTAAATGACATGAAGAAAACTCTTTTGTTATCCTTTAGTAGGATGCCATATAAAGAAAACATGCATATTGGCTTATAAATGTACCTTAGCAGTTCACAAATGTCTAACCTGTATGTTTTTTAATTGAGTTTATTGGTACATTTTAGGGATACAGCACAGTTACATTCATTGTTGGTACCTCTATATGACAGGTCTTGGTTCTCATTTTTTTGCCCTTGTCCCTGCCTTCCCTTCATCCCCGCCTTTACCTCCCCATTTACAAACACTTCATTTCCATCTTTTCATTTTCTCACATTTTTTTCTTTTCCCTTATTACCCTTTCCCTACCCATTCCACCTTCCCTACACCTTTAGCCCTTTTCTTCTCATTTCACAATGTGAGTTACCTCATTAGGATCTTATGTACCATTACAGTTTATTCACACCAGAGAAACTATTTGGTGTTTACACATGTGTGACTTATTTATTTCACTTAGGAGTATATCCTCAATACGTATCCATTTTCCTATGAATGAATCTATTTTCTCATTTTTTATGGCTGAATAATATTCCATTTTATAGACAAACCACATCTTCTCTGTCCATTTTCCAACTGATGGGCAAATGGGCTGTTTCCAAGTTTTAGCTATTATAAACTGTGCCACTATAAACATGGGTGCTGCATATACATCACTGTGATATGATTCTTTGAATTCTTTTGGAAAGATACCCAGCAGAGGGATGGCTGAGTCAGATGGAACCTCTAGTCTCAGCTCTTTGAGGTATCTCCATATTGATTTCCATAGTGGTTGCACCAGTCTGCACTGCCATCTACAATGGAGAAGGGTTCCTTTCTCCCCACAACCCTGCCAACATTTATTATTGGTTGATTTCTTGATAGCAGCCATTCTTTGTGGGTTGAGGTGGAATCTCAATGTTGTTTTCATCTGCATCTCTCGAATGACGAATGACCAGTGATGTGGAACATTTTTTCATATATTTACTTGCTGCTTTTACTTCTTCATCTGAGAAATGTCTGTTCATTTCAGATGCCCATTTTTCAATTGGTTCTTTATATGTGGGGGGGCTGATTGTTTTGAATTCTTTATATAGTCTAGATATTAGTCCTTTGTCTGAGGAGCAGCTGGAAACATTTTTTCCCATGTTGTAGGTTGTCTCTTAGTTCTGTTGGTGGTTTCTTTTGTAGTGCAGCAACTTTTTAATAAGATGATATCCCATTTGTTGATTCTTTCTGCTCTTTCCCGTGCTACTGAGGATTTGTCTAACATTGTTTTGACTGTTTGGCC